>NW_027309434.1:0-34359 GCF_047496885.1 Scyliorhinus torazame | reverse complement strand
AGCTCCAGCACCTCCCCTCCCCAGCTCCAGCCCCTCCCCCTCCCAGCTCCAGCACCTCTCCTCCCAGCTCCAGCTCCTCCCCTCCCCAGCTCCAGCCCCTCCCCCTACCAGCTCCAACCCCTCCCCCTACCAGCTCCAGCCCCTCCCCCTACCAGCTCCCGCCCCTCCCCCTACCAGCTCCCGCCCCTCCCCCTACCAGCTCCCGCCCCTCCCCCTACCAGCTCCCGCCCCTCCCCCTACCAGCTCCCGCCCCTCCCCCTACCAGCTCCAGCCCCTCCCCCTACAAGCTCCAGCCCCTCCCCCTACCAGCTCCAGCCCCTCCCCCTACCAGCTCCCGCCCCTCCCCCTACCAGCTCCAGCCCCTCCCCCTACAAGCTCCAGCCCCTCCCCCTACCAGCTCCAGCCCCTCCCCCCACCAGCTCCAGCCACTCCCCCCACCAGCTCCAGCCACTCCCCCCTCCAGCTCCAGCCACTCCCCCCACCAGTTCCAGCCACTCCCCCCACCAGTTCCAGCCACTCCCCCCACCAGCTCCAGCCACTCCCCCCACCAGCTCCAGCCACCCCCCACCTGATCCAGCCCCTCCCCCTCCCAGCTCCAGCCCCTTCCCCTCCCAGCTCCAGCCCCTCCCAGCTCCAGCCCCTCCCCTCCCTTTTCCAGCCCCTCCCCTCCCAGCTCAAGCTCCTCCCCCTCCCAGCTCCAGCCCTTGCAGCTCCAGCTCCGCCCCTCCCAGCTCCAGGCCCTCCCCCTCCCAGCTCCTCCCCCTCCCAGCTCCAGCCCCTCCCCCTCCCAGCTCCAGCCCCTCTCCCTTCCCAGCTCCAGCCCCTCCCCCCCAGCTCCAGCCCCTCCCCCCCAGCTCCAGCCCCTCCCACTCCCAGTTCCAGCCCCTCCCCCCCCAGCTCCAGCTCCTCCCCCTCCCAGCTCCAGCCCCTCCCCCTTCCAGCTCCAGCCCCTCCCCCCACCAGTTCCAGCCACTCCCCCCACCAGCTCCAGCCACTCCCCCCACCAGCTCCAGCCACCCCCCACCTGATCCAGCCCCTCACCCTCCCAGCTCAAGCCCCTCCCCCTCCCAGCTCCAGCCCCTCCCAGCTCCAGCCCCTCCCCTCTCTTTTCCAGCCCCTCCCCTCCCAGCTCCAGCCCCTCCCCCTCCCAGTTCCAGCCCCTCCCAGCTCAAGCTCCTCCCCCTCCCAGCTCCAGCCCTTGCAGCTCCAGCTCCGCCCCTCCCAGCTCCAGGCCCTCCCCCTCCCAGCTCCTCCCCCTCCCAGCTCCAGCCCCTCCCCCTCCCAGCTCCAGCCCCTCTCCCTTCCCAGCTCCAGCCCCTCCCCCCCAGCTCCAGCCCCTCCCCCCCAGCTCCAGCCCCTCCCCCCCAGCTCCAGCCCCTCCCACTCCCAGTTCCAGCCCCTCCCCCCCAGCTCCAGCTCCTCCCCCTCCCAGCTCCAGCCCCTCCCCCTCCCAGCTCCTGCCCCTCCCCCTCCCAGCTCCTGCCCCTCCCCCTCCCAGCTCCTGCCCCTCCCCCTCCCAGCTCCTGCCCCTCCCCCTCCCAGCTCCAGCTCCCCCTCCCGGCTCCAGCCCCTCCCACCCTCCCAGCCCCAGCCCCTCCCTGCTCCAGCCCCTCCCCCTCCCAGCTCCAACCCCTCCCCCTCCCAGCTCCAACCCCTCCCCCTCCCAGCTCCAACCCCTCCCCCTCCCAGCTCCAACCCCTCCCCCTCCCAGCTCCAGCCCCTCCCCCTCCCAGCTCCAGCCCCTCCCCTCCCAGCTCCAGCCCCTCCCCCTCCCAGCTCCAGCCCCTCCCCCTCCCATCTCCAGCCCCTCCCCCTCCCAGCTCCAGCCCCTCCCCCTCCCAGCTCCAGCCCCTCCCCCTCCCAGCTCCAGCCCCTCCCCCTCCCAGCTCCAGCCCCTCCCCATCCCAGCTCCAGCCCCTCCCCCTTCCCAGCACGAGCCCCTCCCAGCTCCAGCCCCTCCCCCCTCCCAGCTCCAGCCCCTCCCAGCTCCAGCCCCTCCCCCCCAGCTCCAGCCCCTCCCCCCCAGCTCCAGCCCCTCCCAGCTCCAGCCCCGCCCAGCTCCAGCCCCTACCCCCTACCAGCTCCAGCCCCTCCCCCTCCCAGCTCCAGCCCCTCCCCCTCCCAGCTCCAGCCCCTCCCCCTCCCAGCTCCAGCCCCTCCCCCTCCCAGCTCCAGCCCCTCCCCCTCCCAGCTCCAGCCCCTCCCCCTCCCAGCTCCAGCCCGTCCCCCTCCCAGCTCCAGCCCCCTCCAGCTCCAGCCCCCCCAGCTCCAGCCCCTCCCAGCTCCAGCCCCTCCCCCTCCCAGCTCCAGCCCTTCCCCCTCCCAGCTCCAGCCCTTCCCCCTCCCAGCTCCAGCCCCTCCCCCTCCCAGTTTCATCCCTTCCCCCTCCCAGTTCCAGCCCCTCCCCATCCCAGTTCCAGCCCCTCCCGCTCCCAGCTCCAGCCCCTCCCCCTCCCAGCTCCAGCCCCTCCCCCTCCCAGCTCCAGCCCCTCCCCCTCCCAGCTCCAGCCCCTCCCCCTCCCAGCTCCAGCTCCGCCCCCCTTCCAGCTCCACCCCCTCCCAGCTCCAGCCCCTCCCCCTTCCCAGCTCCAGCCCCTCCCCCCCAGCTCCAGCCCCTCCCAGTTCCAGCCCCTCCCCCTCCCAGCTCCTGCCCCTCCCAGCTCCTGCCCCTCCCAGCTCCAGCCCCTCCCCCTCCCAGCTCCAGCTCCTCCCAGCTCCAGCCCCTCCCCCTCCCAGCTCCAGCCCCTCCCCCTTCCAGCTCCAGCCCCTCTCCCCTCCCAGCTCCAGCCCCTCCCCCTCCCAGCTCCAGCCCCTCTCCCTTCCCAGCTCCAGCCCCCCCATCTCCAGCCCCTCCCAGCTCCAGCCCCTCCCCTCCCAGCTCCAGCCCCTCCCCTCCCAGCTCCAGCCCCTCCCCCCCAGCTTCTGCCCCTCCCCCCAGCTCCAGACCCTCCCCCCCCAGCTCCAGCCCCTCCCCCCCAGCTCCAGCCCCTCCCCCCCAGCTCCAGCCCCTCCCCCCCAGCTCCAGCCCCTCCCCCCCAGCTCCAGCCCCTCCCCACTCCCAGCTCCAGCCTCCTCCTCCCAGCTCCAGCCCCTCCCCCCCCCCTCCCAGCTCCGGTCCCTCCCAGCACCAGCCCCTCCCCCTGCCAGCACCAGCCCCTCGCCCTCCCAGCTCTAGCCCCTCCCCCTCCCAGCTCCAGCCCCTCCCAGCTCCAGCCCCTCCCAGCTCCAGCCCCTCCCAGCTCCAGCCCCTCCCCCTCCCAGCTCCAGCCCCTCCCCCTCCCAGCTCCAGCCCTTCTCCCTCCCAGCTCCAGCCCCTCCCAGCTCCAGCCCCTCCCCCTCCCAGCTCCTGCCCCTCCCCCTCCCAGCTCCTGCCCCTCCCCCTCCCAGTTCCAGCCCCCCTCCCAGTTCCAGCCCCCCTCCCCCTCCCAGCTCCAGCCCCTCCCCCCTCCCAGCTCCAGCCCCTCCCCCCTCCCAGCTCCAGCCCCTCCCCCCTCCCAGCTCCAGCCCCTCCCAGCTCCAGCCCCTCCCAGCTCCAGCCCCTCCCTCTACCAGCCCCTCCCAGCTCCAGCCCTCCCCCTCCCAGCTCCAGCCCCTCCCCCTCCCAGCTCAAGCCCCTCCCAGCTCCAGCCCCTCCCAGCTCCAGCCTCTCCCCCTTCCCAGCTCCAACCCTTCCCCCCCCCAGCTCCAGCCCCTCCCCCTCCCAGCTCCAGCCCCTCCCCCTTCCCAGCTCCAACCCCTCCCCCTCCCAGCTCCAGCCCCTCCCCCCAGCTCCAGCCCCTCCCCCCAGCTCCAGCCCCTCCCCCCAGCTCCAGCCCCCCCCCCAGCTCCAGCCCCTCCCCCCCAGCTCCAGCCCCTCCCCCCCAGCTCCAGCCCCTCCCCCCAGCTCCAGCCCCTCCCCCCAGCTCCAGCCCCTCCCCCCAGCTCCAGCCCCTCCCCCCAGCTCCAGCCCCTCCCAGCTCCAGCCCCTCCCAGCTCCAGCCGCTCCCAGCTCCAGCCCCTCCCAGCTCCTGCCCCTCCCAGCTCCTGCCCCTCCTCCTCCCAGCTCCTGCCCCTCCCAGCCCCTCCCCCCAGCTCCAGCCCCTCCCAGCTCCAGCCGCTCCCAGCTCCAGCCCCTCCCCCCTCCCAGCTCCAGCCCCCTCCCAGCTCCAGCCCCCTCCCAGCTCCAGCCCCTCCCAGCTCCAGCCCCTCCCCCCCCCCCCAGCTCCTGCCCCCTCCCCCTCCCAGCTCCAGCCCCTCCCCCTCCCTGCTCCAGCCCCTCCCCCTCCCTGCTCCAGCCCCTCCCTACTCAAGCCCCTCCCTACTCAAGCCCCTCCCAGCTCAAGCCCCTCCCAGCTCCAGCCCCTTCCCCCTCCCAGCTCCAGCCCCTTCCCCCTCCCAGCTCCAGCCCCTTCCCCCTCCCAGCTCCAGCCCCTTCCCCCTCCCAGCTCCAGCCCCTTCCCCCTCCCAGCTCCAGCCCCTCCCCCTCCCAGCTCCAGCCCCTCCCCCTCCCAGCTCCAGCCCCTCCCCCTCCCAGCTCCAGCCCCCCCCTCCCAGCTCCAGCCCTCCCAGCTCCAGCCCCTCCCCCTCCCAGCTCCAGCCCCTCCCCCTCCCAGCTCAAGCCCCGCCCCTCCCAGCTCAAGTCCCGCCCCTCCCAGCTCAAGCCCCGCCACCTCCCAGCTCCAGCCCCTCCCAGCTCCAGCCCTTCCCAGCTCCAGCCCCTCCCCCTTCCCAGCTCCAGCCCCTCCCCTTCCCAGCTCCAGCCCCTCCCCTTCCCAGCACCAGCCCCTCCCCTTCCCAGCACCAGCCCCTCCCCCTCCCTGCTCCAGCCCCTCCCCCTCCCAGCTCCAGCCCCTCCCAGCTCCAGCCCCTCCCCCTCCCAGCTCCAGCCCCTCCCCCTCCAAGCTCCAGCCCCTCCCCGCTCCAGCCCCTCCCCTCCCAGCTCCAGCTCCTCCCCCTCCCAGCTCCAGCTCCTCCCCCTCCCAGCTCCAGCCCCTCCCCCTACCAGCCCCTCCCCCTCCCAGCTCCAGCCCCTTCCCCTCCCAGCTCCAGCCTCTCCCCCTCCCAGCTCCAGCCCCTTCCCCCTCCCAGCTCCAGCCCCTCCCCCTCCCAGCTCCAGCCCCTCCCCCTCCCAGCTCCAGCCCCTCCCCCTCCCAGCTCCAGCCCCCCCCTCCCAGCTCCAGCCCTCCCAGCTCCAGCCCCTCCCCCTCCCAGCTCCAGCCCCTCCCCCTCCCAGCTCAAGCCCCGCCCCTCCCAGCTCAAGTCCCGCCCCTCCCAGCTCAAGCCCCGCCACCTCCCAGCTCCAGCCCCTCCCAGCTCCAGCCCTTCCCAGCTCCAGCCCCTCCCCCTTCCCAGCTCCAGCCCCTCCCCTTCCCAGCTCCAGCCCCTCCCCTTCCCAGCTCCAGCCCCTCCCCTTCCCAGCACCAGCCCCTCCCCTTCCCAGCACCAGCCCCTCCCCTTCCCAGCACCAGCCCCTCCCCCTCCCTGCTCCAGCCCCTCCCCCTCCCAGCTCCAGCCCCTCCCAGCTCCAGCCCCTCCCCCTCCCAGCTCCAGCCCCTCCCCCTCCAAGCTCCAGCCCCTCCCCGCTCCAGCCCCTCCCCTCCCAGCTCCAGCTCCTCCCCCTCCCAGCTCCAGCTCCTCCCCCTCCCAGCTCCAGCCCCTCCCCCTACCAGCCCCTCCCCCTCCCAGCTCCAGCCCCTTCCCCTCCCAGCTCCAGCCCCTCCCCCTCCCAGCTCCAGCCCCTCCCCCTCCCAGCTCCAGCCCCTCCCCCTCCCAGCTCCAGCCCCTCCCCCTCCCAGCCCCTCCCCCTCCCAGCCCCTCCCCCTCCCAGCCCCTCCCCCTCCCAGCTCCTCCCCCTCCCAGCTCCAGCCCCTCCCAGCTCCAGCCCCTCCCCCCTCCCAGCTCCGGCCCCTCCCAGCTCCAGCCCCTCCCCCCCTCCCAGCCCCGGCCTCTCCCAGCTCCAGCCCCTCCTCCCTCCCAGCTCCAGCCCCTCCCCCTCCCAGCTCCAGCCCCTCCCCCTCCCAGCTCCAGCCCCTCCCCCTCCCAGCTCCAGCCCCACACCTCCTAGCTCCAGCCCCTCCCCACCTCCCAGCTGCAGCCCCTCCCCTCCTCCCAGCTCCAGCCCCTCCCAGTTCCAGCCCCTCTCCCCTCCCAGCTCCAGCCCCTCCCCCTCCCAGCTCCAGCCCCTCCCCCTCCCAGCTCCAGCCCCTCCCATCTCGAGCCCCTCCCCATCCCAGCTCCTGCCCCTCACCCTCAGCTCCAGCCCCTCCCCTCCCAGCTCCAGCCCCTCCCCCTCCCAGCTCCTGCCCCTCCCCCTCCCAGCTCCAGCCCCTCCCCCTCCCAGCTCCAACCCCTCCCCCTCCCAGCTCCAACCCCTCCCCCTCCCAGCTCCAGCCCCTCCCCCTCCCAGCTCCAGCCCCTCCCCCTCCCAGCTCCAGCCCCTCCCCCTCCCATCTCCAGCCCCTCCCCCTCCCAGCTCCAGCCCCTCCCCCTCCCAGCTCCAGCCCCTCCCCCTCCCAGCTCCAGCCCATCCTCCTAACAGCTCCAGCCTCTCCCCCTTCCCAGCTCCAGCCCCTCCCCCTTCCCAGCTCCAGCCCCTCCCCATCCCAGCTCCAGCCCCTCCCCCTTCCCAGCACGAGCCCCTCCCAGCTCCAGCCCCTCCCCCCTCCCAGCTCCAGCCCCTCTCCCCCCCAGCTCCAGCCCCTCCCCCCCAGCTCCAGCCCCTCCCAGCTCCAGCCCCGCCCAGCTCCAGCCCCTACCCCCTACCAGCTCCAGCCCCTCCCCCTCCCAGCTCCAGCCCCTCCCCCTCCCAGCTCCAGCCCCTCCCCCTCCCAGCTCCAGCCCCTCCCCCTCCCAGCTCCAGCCCGTCCCCCTCCCAGCTCCAGCCCCCTCCAGCTCCAGCCCCCCCAGCTCCAGCCCCTCCCAGCTCCAGCCCCTCCCCCTCCCAGCTCCAGCCCTTCCCCCTCCCAGCTCCAGCCCCTCCCCCTCCCAGTTTCATCCCTTCCCCCTCCCAGTTCCAGCCCCTCCCCATCCCAGTTCCAGCCCCTCCCCCTCCCAGCTCCAGCCCCTCCCCCTCCCAGCTCCAGCCCCTCCCCCTCCCAGCTCCAGCCCCTCCCCCTCCCAGCTCCAGCCCCTCCCCCTCCCAGCTCCAGCCCCTCCCCCTCCCAGCTCCAGCTCCGCCCCCCTTCCAGCTCCACCCCCTCCCAGCTCCAGCCCCTCCCCCTTCCCAGCTCCAGCCCCTCCCCCCCAGCTCCAGCCCCTCCCAGTTCCAGCCCCTCCCCCTCCCAGCTCCTGCCCCTCCCAGCTCCTGCCCCTCCCAGCTCCAGCCCCTCCCCCTCCCAGCTCCAGCTCCTCCCAGCTCCAGCCCCTCCCCCTCCCAGCTCCAGCCCCTCCCCCTTCCAGCTCCAGCCCCTCTCCCCTCCCAGCTCCAGCCCCTCCCCCTCCCAGCTCCAGCCCCTCTCCCTTCCCAGCTCCAGCCCCCCCATCTCCAGCCCCTCCCAGCTCCAGCCCCTCCCCTCCCAGCTCCAGCCCCTCCCCTCCCAGCTCCAGCCCCTCCCCTCCCAGCTCCAGCCCCTCCCCCCCAGCTTCTGCTCCTCCCCCCAGCTCCAGACCCTCCCCCCCAGCTCCAGCCCCTCCCCCCCAGCTCCAGCCCCTCCCCCCCAGCTCCAGCCCCTCCCCCCCAGCTCCAGCCCCTCCCCCCCAGCTCCAGCCCCTCCCCACTCCCAGCTCCAGCCTCCCCCTCCCAGCTCCAGCCCCTCCCCCCCCCTCCCAGCTCCGGTCCCTCCCAGCACCAGCCCCTCCCAGCACCAGCCCCTCCCCCTGCCAGCACCAGCCCCTCGCCCTCCCAGCTCTAGCCCCTCCCCCTCCCAGCTCCAGCCCCTCCCCCTCCCAGCTCCAGCCCCTCCCAGCTCCAGCCCCTCCCCCTCCCAGCTCCAGCCCCTCCCCCTCCCAGCTCCAGCCCTTCTCCCTCCCAGCTCCAGCCCCTCCCAGCTCCAGCCCCTCCCCCTCCCAGCTCCTGCCCCTCCCCCTCCCAGCTCCTGCCCCTCCCCCTCCCAGCTCCTGCCCCTCCCCCTCCCAGCTCCTGCCCCTCCCCCTCCCAGTTCCAGCCCCCCTCCCAGTTCCAGCCCCCCTGCCCCTCCCAGCTCCAGCCCCTCCCCCCTCCCAGCTCCAGCCCCTCCCCCTCCCAGCTCCAGCCCCTCCCAGCTCCAGCCCCTCCCTCTACCAGCCCCTCCCAGCTCCAGCCCTCCCCCTCCCAGCTCCAGCCCCTCCCCCTCCCAGCTCAAGCCCCTCCCAGCTCCAGCCCCTCCCAGCTCCAGCCCCTCCCAGCTCCAGCCTCTCCCCCTTCCCAGCTCCAACCCTTCCCCCCCCCAGCTCCAGCCCCTCCCCCTCCCAGCTCCAGCCCCTCCCCCTTCCCAGCTCCAACCCCTCCCCCTCCCAGCTCCAGCCCCTCCCCCCCAGCTCCAGCCCCTCCCCCCAGCTACAGCCCCTCCCCCCAGCTCCAGCCCCTCCCCCCAGCTCCAGCCCCCCCCAGCTCCAGCCCCTCCCCCCCAGCTCCAGCCCCTCCCCCCCAGCTCCAGCCCCTCCCCCCAGCTCCAGCCCCTCCCCCCAGCTCCAGCCCCTCCCCCCAGCTCCAGACCCTCCCAGCTCCAGCCGCTCCCAGCTCCAGCCCCTCCCAGCTCCTGCCCCTCCCCCTCCCAGCTCCTGCCCCTCCCCCTCCCAGCTCCTGCCCCTCCCAGCCCCTCCCCCCAGCTCCAGCCCCTCCCAGCTCCAGCCGCTCCCAGCTCCAGCCCCTCCCCCCTCCCAGCTCCAGCCCCCTCCCAGCTCCAGCCCCCTCCCAGCTCCAGCCCCCTCCCAGCTCCAGCCCCTCCCCCCCCAACTCCTGCCCCCTCCCCCTCCCAGCTCCAGCCCCTCCCCCTCCCTGCTCCAGCCCCTCCCCCTCCCTGCTCCAGCCCCTCCCTACTCAAGCCCCTCCCTACTCAAGCCCCTCCCAGCTCAAGCCCCTCCCAGCTCAAGCCCCTTCCCCCTCCCAGCTCCAGCCCCTTCCCCCTCCCAGCTCCAGCCCCTTCCCCCTCCCAGCTCCAGCCCCTTCCCCCTCCCAGCTCCAGCCCCTTCCCCCTCCCAGCTCCAGCCCCTCCCCCTCCCAGCTCCAGCCCCTCCCCCTCCCAGCTCCAGCCCCTCCCCCTCCCAGCTCCAGCTCCAGCCCTCCCAGCTCCAGCCCCTCCCCCTCCCAGCTCCAGCCCCTCCCCCTCCCAGCTCAAGCCCCGCCCCTCCCAGCTCAAGTCCCGCCCCTCCCAGCTCAAGCCCCGCCACCTCCCAGCTCCAGCCCCTCCCAGCTCCAGCCCTTCCCAGCTCCAGCCCCTCCCCCTTCCCAGCTCCAGCCCCTCCCCTTCCCAGCTCCAGCCCCTCCCCTTCCCAGCACCAGCCCCTCCCCTTCCCAGCACCAGCCCCTCCCCCTCCCTGCTCCAGCCCCTCCCCCTCCCAGGTCCAGCCCCTCCCAGCTCCAGCCCCTCCCCCTCCCAGCTCCAGCCCCTCCCCCTCCAAGCTCCAGCCCCTCCCCGCTCCAGCCCCTCCCCTCCCAGCTCCAGCTCCTCCCCCTCCCAGCTCCAGCTCCTCCCCCTCCCAGCTCCAGCCCCTCCCCCTACCAGCCCCTCCCCCTCCCAGCTCCAGCCCCTCCCCCTCCCAGCTCCAGCCCCTCCCCCTCCCAGCTCCAGCCCCTCCCCCTCCCAGCTCCAGCCCCTCCCCCTCCCAGCTCCAGCCCCTCCCCCTCCCAGCTCCAGCCCCTCGCAGCTCCAGCCCCTCCCCCTCCCAGCCCCTCCCCCTCCCAGCTCCAGCCCCTCCCAGCTCCAGCCCCTCCCAGCTCCAGCCCCTCCCCCCTCCCAGCTCCGGCCCCTCCCAGCTCCAGCCCCTCCCAGCTCCAGCCCCTCCCCCCCTCCCAGCCCCGGCCTCTACCAGCTCCAGCCCCTCCTCCCTCCCAGCTCCAGCCCCTCCCCCTCCCAGCTCCAGCCCCTCCCCCTCCCAGCTCCAGCCCCACACCTCCTAGCTCCAGCCCCTCCCCACCTCCCAGCTGCAGCCCCTCCCCTCCTCCCAGCTCCAGCCCCTCCCAGTTCCAGCCCCTCTCCCCTCCCAGCTCCAGCCCCTCCCAGCTCCAGCCCCTCCCCCTCCCAGCTCCAGCCCCTCCCATCTCGAGCCCCTCCCCATCCCAGCTCCTGCCCCTCACCCCCAGCTCCAGCCCCTCCCCTCCCAGCTCCAGCCCCTCCCCCTCCCAGCTCCTGCCCCTCCCCCTCCCAGCTCCAGCCCCTCCCCCTCCCAGCTCCAGCCCCTCCCCCTCCCAGCTCCAGCCCCTCCCATCTTGAGCCCCTCCCCATCCCAGCTCCTGCCCCTCACCCCCAGCTCCAGCCCCTCCCCCTCCCAGCTCCAGCCCCTCCCAGCTCCAGCCTCTCCCAGCTCCAGCCCCTCCCCCTCCCAGCTCCAGCTCCACCCCACCTCCCAGCTCCAGCCCCTCCCCACCTCCCAGCTCCAGCCCCTCCCAGCTCCAGCCTCTCCCAGCTCCAGCCCCTCCCCCTCCCAGCTTCAGCCCCTCCCCCTCCCAGCTCCAGCCCCTCCCCCTCCCAGCTCCAGCCCCTCCCCCTCCCAGCTCCAGCCCCTCCCCCTCCCAGCTCCAGCCCCTCCCCCTCCCAGCTCCAGCCCCTCCCCCTCCCAGCTCCAGCCCCTCCCAGCTCCAGCCCCTCGCCCTCCCAGCTCCTGCCCCTCCCCCTCCCAGCTCCAGCCCCTCCCCCTCCCAGCTCCAGCCCCTCCCAGCTCCAGCCCCAGCCCCTCCCAGCTCCAGCCCCTCCCAGCTCCAGCCCCAGCCCCTCCCCGCTCCAGCCCCTCCCCCTCCCAGCTCCAACCCCTCCCCCTCCCACCTCCAACCCCTCCCCCTCCTAGCTCCAGCCCCTCCCCCTCCCATCTCCAGCCCCTCCCAGCTCCAGCCCCCCCTCCCAGCCCCAGCCCCTCCCCGCTCCAGCACCTCCCCCTCCCAGCTCCAACCCCTCCCCCTCCCAGCTCCAGCCCCTCCCCCCTCCCAGCTCCAGCCCCTCCCCCCTCCCAGCTCCAGCCCCTCCCAGCTCCAGCCCCTCCCCCTCCCAGCTCCAGCCCCTCCCCCTCCCAGCTCCAGCCCCTCCCCCTCCCAGCTCCAGCCCCTCCCCCTCCCAGCTCCAGCCCCTCCCCCTCCCAGCTCCAGCCCCTCTCCCTTCCCAGCTCCAGGCCCTCCCCTTCCCAGCTCCAGCCCCTCCCCCTCCCAGCTCCAGCCCCTCCCTCTCCCAGCTCCAGCCCCTCTCCCCAGCTCCAGCCCCTCCCCCCAGCTCAAGCCCCTCCCAGATCAAGCCCTGCCCCCTCCCAACTCAAGCCCCGCCCTCTCCCCTCAAGCCCCTCCCCCTCCCAGCTCAAGCCCCTCCCCCTTGCAGCTCAAGCCCCTCACAGCTCCAGCCCCTCCCCCTCCCAGCTCAAGCCCCTCCCCCTTGCAGCTCAAGCCCCTCCCAGCTCCGGTCCTCCCCCAGCTCCAGGCCTCCCCTCCCATCTCCAGCCCCTCCCCCCATCTCCAGCCCCTCCCCCCATCTCCAGCCCCTCCCCCCCAGCTCCAGCCCCTCCCCCCCAGCTCCAGCCCCCCCCCAGCTCCAGCCCCCCCCAGCTCCAGCCCCTCCCCCTCCCAGCTCCAGCCCCTCCCCCTCCCATCTCCAGCACCTCCCCCTCCCATCTCCAGCACCTCCCCTCCCCATCTCCAGCACCTCCCCTCCCCAGCTCCAGCCCCTCCCCCTACCAGCTCCAGCCCCTCCCCCTCCCAGCTCCAGCCCCTCCCCCTCCCAGCTCAAGCCCCGCCCCTCCCAGCTCAAGTCCCGCCCCTCCCAGCTCCAGCCCCGCCACCTCCCAGCTCCAGCCCTTCCCAGCTCCAGCCCCTCCCCCTTCCCAGCTCCAGCCCCTCCCCTTCCCAGCTCCAGCCCCTCCCCTTCCCAGCACCAGCCCCTCCCCTTCCCAGCACCAGCCCCTCCCCCTCCCTGCTCCAGCCCCTCCCCCTCCCAGCTCCAGCCCCTCCCAGCTCCAGCCCCTCCCCCTCCCAGCTCCAGCCCCTCCCCCTCCCAGCTCCAGCCCCTCCCCCTCCAAGCTCCAGCCCCTCCCCGCTCCAGCCCCTCCCCTCCCAGCTCCAGCTCCTCCCCCTCCCAGCTCCAGCTCCTCCCCCTCCCAGCTCCAGCCCCTCCCCCTACCAGCCCCTTCCCCTCCCAGCTCCAGCCCCTCCCAGCTCCAGCCCCTCCCCCTCCCAGCTCCAGCCCCTCCCCCTCCCAGCTCCAGCCCCTCCCCCTCCCAGCTCCAGCCCCTCCCCCTCCCAGCCCCTCCCCCTCCCAGCTCCAGCCCCTCCCCCCTCCCAGCTCCGGCCCCTCCCAGCTCCAGCCCCTCCCAGCTCCAGCCCCTCCCCCCCTCCCAGCCCCGGCCTCTCCCAGCTCCAGCCCCTCCTCCCTCCCAGCTCCAGCCCCTCCCCCTCCCAGCTCCAGCCCCTCCCAGCTCCAGCCCCTCCCCCTCCCAGCTCCAGCCCCTCCCATCTCGAGCCCCTCCCCATCCCAGCTCCTGCCCCTCACCCCCAGCTCCAGCCCCTCCCCTCCCAGCTCCAGCCCCTCCCCCTCCCAGCTCCTGCCCCTCCCCCTCCCAGCTCCAGCCCCTCCCCCTCCCAGCTCCAGCCCCTCCCCCTCCCAGCTCCAGCCCCTCCCATCTCGAGCCCCTCCCCATCCCAGCTCCTGCCCCTCACCCCCAGCTCCAGCCCCTCCCCCTCCCAGCTCCAGCCCCTCCCAGCTCCAGCCTCTCCCAGCTCCAGCCCCTCCCCCTCCCAGCTCCAGCTCCACCCCACCTCCCAGCTCCAGCCCCTCCCCACCTCCCAGCTCCAGCCCCTCCCAGCTCCAGCCTCTCCCAGCTCCAGCCCCTCCCCCTCCCAGCTTCAGCCCCTCCCCCTCCCAGCTCCAGCCCCTCCCCCTCCCAGCTCCAGCCCCTCCCCCTCCCAGCTCCAGCCCCTCCCCCTCCCAGCTCCAGCCCCTCCCAGCTCCAGCCCCTCCCAGCTCCAGCCCCTCCCAGCTCCAGCCCCTCCCAGCTCCAGCCCCTCGCCCTCCCAGCTCCTGCCCCTCCCCCTCCCAGCTCCAGCCCCTCCCCCTCCCAGCTCCAGCCCCTCCCAGCTCCAGCCCCAGCCCCTCCCAGCTCCAGCCCCTCCCAGCTCCAGCCCCAGCCCCTCCCCGCTCCAGCCCCTCCCCCTCCCAGCTCCAACCCCTCCCCCTCCCACCTCCAACCCCTCCCCCCCTAGCTCCAGCCCCTCCCCCTCCCATCTCCAGCCCCTCCCAGCTCCAGCCCCCCCTCCCAGCCCCAGCCACTCCCCGCTCCAGCACCTCCCCCTCCCAGCTCCAACCCCTCCCCCTTCCAGCTCCAGCCCCTCCCCCCTCCCAGCTCCAGCCCCTCCCCCCTCCCAGCTCCAGCCCCTCCCCCCGCCCAGCTCCAGCCCCTCCCAGCTCCAGCCCCTCCCCCTCCCAGCTCCAGCCCCTCCCCCTCCCAGCTCCAGCCCCTCCCCCTCCCAGCTCCAGACCCTCCCCCTCCCAGCTCCAGCCCCTCCCCCTCCCAGCTCCAGCCCCTCCCCCTCCCAGCTCCAGCCCCTCTCCCTTCCCAGCTCCAGGCCCTCCCCTTCCCAGCTCCAGCCCCTCCCCCTCCCAGCTCCAGCCCCTCCCTCTCCCAGCTCCAGCCCCTCCCTCTCCCAGCTCCAGCCCCTCTCCCCAGCTCCAGCCCCTCCCCCCAGCTCAAGCCCCTCCCAGATCAAGCCCTGCCCCCTCCCAACTCAAGCCCCGCCCTCTCCCCTCAAGCCCCTCCCCCTCCCAGCTCAAGCCCCTCCCCCTTGCAGCTCAAGCCCCTCACAGCTCCAGCCCCTCCCCCTCCCAGCTCAAGCCCCTCCCCCTTGCAGCTCAAGCCCCTCCCAGCTCCGGTCCTCCCCCAGCTCCAGGCCTCCCCTCCCATCTCCAGCCCCTCCCCCCATCTCCAGCCCCTCCCCCCATCTCCAGCCCCTCCCCCCCAGCTCCAGCCCCTCCCCCCCAGCTCCAGCCCCCCCCAGCTCCAGCCCCCCCCAGCTCCAGCCCCTCCCCCTCCCAGCTCCAGCCCCTCCCCCTCCCATCTCCAGCACCTCCCCCTCCCATCTCCAGCACCTCCCCTCCCCAGCTCCAGCACCTCCCCTCCCCAGCTCCAGCCCCTCCCCCTACCAGCTCCAGCCCCTCCCCCTACCAGCTCCAGCCCCTCCCCCTCCCAGCTCCAGCCCCTCCCCCTCCCAGCTCCAGCACCTCCCCCTCCCAGCTCCAGCACCTCCCCAGCTCCAGCACCTCCCCTCCCCAGCTCCAGCACCTCCCCTCCCCAGCTCCAGCCCCTCCCCCCCCCAGCTCCAGCCCCTCCCCCTCCCAGCTCCAGCACCTCTCCTCCCAGCTCCAGCTCCTCCCCTCCCCAGCTCCAGCCCCTCCCCCTCCCCAGCTCCAGCCCCTCCCCCTACCAGCTCCAGCCCCTCCCCCTACCAGCTCCAGCCCCTCCCCCTACCAGCTCCCGCCCCTCCCCCTACCAGCTCCCGCCCCTCCCCCTACCAGCTCCCGCCCCTCCCCCTACCAGCTCCCGCCCCTCCCCCTACCAGCTCCCGCCCCTCCCCCTACCAGCTCCCGCCCCTCCCCCTACCAGCTCCAGCCCCTCCCCCGACAAGCTCCAGCCCCTCCCCCTACCAGCTCCAGCCCCTCCCCCTACCAGCTCCCGCCCCTCCCCCTACCAGCTCCCGCCCCTCCCCCTACCAGCTCCAGCCCCTCCCCCTACAAGCTCCAGCCCCTCCCCCTACCAGCTCCAGCCCCTCCCCCCACCAGCTCCAGCCACTCCCCCCACCAGCTCCAGCCACTCCCCCCTCCAGCTCCAGCCACTCCCCCCTCCAGCTCCAGCCACTCCCCCCACCAGTTCCAGCCACTCCCCCCACCAGCTCCAGCCCCTCCCCCTCCCAGCTCCAGCCCCTCCCCCTCCCAGCTCCAGCCCATCCTCCTAACAGCTCCAGCCTCTCACCCTTCCCAGCTCCAGCCCCTCCCCCTTCCCAGCTCCAGCCCCTCCCCCTTCCCAGCACGAGCCCCTCCCAGCTCCAGCCCCTCCCCCCTCCCAGCTCCAGCCCCTCTCCCCCCCAGCTCCAGCCCCTCCCCCCCAGCTCCAGCCCCTCCCCCCCAGCTCCAGCCCCTCCCAGCTCCAGCCCCTCCCAGCTCCAGCCCCGCCCAGCTCCAGCCCCTACCCCCTACCAGCTCCAGCCCCTCCCCCTCCCAGCTCCAGCCCCTCCCCCTCCCAGCTCCAGCCCCTCCCCCTCCCAGCTCCAGCCCCTCCCCCTCCCAGCTCCAGCCCGTCCCCCTCCCAGCTCCAGCCCCTCCCAGCTCCAGCCCCTCCCCCTCCCAGCTCCTGCCCCTCCCCCTCCCAGCTCCTGCCCCTCCCCCTCCCAGCTCCTGCCCCTCCCCCTCCCAGCTCCTGCCCCTCCCCCTCCCAGCTCCTGCCCCTCCCCCTCCCAGTTCCAGCCCCCCTCCCCCTCCCAGTTCCAGCCCCCCTCCCCCTCCCAGCTCCAGCCCCTCCCCCCTCCCAGCTCCAGCCCCTCCCCCCTCCCAGCTCCAGCCCCTCCCAGCTCCAGCCCCTCCCTCTACCAGCCCCTCCCAGCTCCAGCCCTCCCCCTCCCAGCTCCAGCCCCTCCCAGCTCAAGCCGCTCCCAGCTCCAGCCCCTCCCAGCTCCAGCCTCTCCCCCTTCCCAGCTCCAACCCTTCCCCCCCCCAGCTCCAGCCCCTCCCCCTCCCAGCTCCAGCCCCTCCCCCTTCCCAGCTCCAACCCCTCCCCCTCCCAGCTCCAGCCCCTCCCCCCCAGCTCCAGCCCCTCCCCCCAGCTACAGCCCCTCCCCCCAGCTCCAGCCCCTCCCCCCAGCTCCAGCCCCCCCCCAGCTCCAGCCCCTCCCCCCCAGCTCCAGCCCCTCCCCCCCAGCTCCAGCCCCTCCCAGCTCCAGCCCCTCCCAGCTCCAGCCGCTCCCAGCTCCAGCCCCTCCCAGCTCCTGCCCCTCCCCCTCCCAGCTCCTGCCCCTCCCAGCCCCTCCCCCCAGCTCCAGCCCCTCCCAGCTCCAGCCGCTCCCAGCTCCAGCCCCTCCCCCCTCCCAGCTCCAGCCCCTCCCCCCTCCCAGCTCCAGCCCCCTCCCAGCTCCAGCCCCTCCCAGCTCCAGCCCCTCCCCCCCCCAGCTCCTGCCCCCTCCCCCTCCCAGCTCCTGCCCCCTCCCCCTCCCAGCTCCTGCCCCCTCCCCCTCCCAGCTCCAGCCCCTCCCCCTCCCTGCTCCAGCCCCTCCCTACTCAAGCCCCTCCCTACTCAAGCCCCTCCCAGCTCAAGCCCCTCCCAGCTCAAGCCCCTCCCAGCTCAAGCCCCTTCCCCCTCCCAGCTCCAGCCCCTTCCCCCTCCCAGCTCCAGCCCCTTCCCCCTCCCAGCTCCAGCCCCTTCCCCCTCCCAGCTCCAGCCCCTCCCCCTCCCAGCTCCAGCCCCTCCCCCTCCCAGCTCCAGCCCCTCCCCCTCCCAGCTCCAGCCCCCCTCCCAGCTCCAGCCCTCCCAGCTCCAGCCCTCCCAGCTCCAGCCCCTCCCCCTCCCAGCTCAAGCCCCGCCCCTCCCAGCTCAAGTCCCGCCCCTCCCAGCTCAAGCCCCGCCACCTCCCAGCTCCAGCCCTTCCCAGCTCCAGCCCCTCCCCCTTCCCAGCTCCAGCCCCTCCCCTTCCCAGCTCCAGCCCCTCCCCTTCCCAGCACCAGCCCCTCCCCTTCCCAGCACCAGCCCCTCCCCCTCCCTGCTCCAGCCCCTCCCCCTCCCAGCTCCAGCCCCTCCCAGCTCCAGCCCCTCCCCCTCCCAGCTCCAGCCCCTCCCCCTCCAAGCTCCAGCCCCTCCCCGCTCCAGCCCCTCCCCGCTCCAGCCCCTCCCCCTCCCAGCTCCAGCTCCTCCCCCTCCCAGCTCCAGCTCCTCCCCCTCCCAGCTCCAGCCCCTCCCCCTACCAGCCCCTCCCCCTACCAGCCCCTCCCCCTCCCAGCTCCAGCCCCTTCCCCTCCCAGCTCCAGCCCCTCCCCCTCCCAGCTCCAGCCCCTCCCCCTCCCAGCTCCAGCCCCTCCCCCCCAGCTCCAGCCCCTCGCAGCTCCAGCCCCTCCCCCTCACAGCCCCTCCCCCTCCCAGCTCCTCCCCCTCCCAGCTCCAGCCCCTCCCAGCTCCAGCCCCTCCCCCCTCCCAGCTCCGGCCCCTCCCAGCTCCAGCCCCTCCCAGCTCCAGCCCCTCCCCCCCTCCCAGCCCCGGCCTCTCCCAGCTCCAGCCCCTCCTCCCTCCCAGCTCCAGCCCCTCCCCCTCCCAGCTCCAGCCCCTCCCCCTCCCAGCTCCAGCCCCACACCTCCTAGCTCCAGCCCCTCCCCACCTCCCAGCTGCAGCCCCTCCCCTCCTCCCAGCTCCAGCCCCTCCCAGTTCCAGCCCCTCTCCCCTCCCAGCTCCAGCCCCTCTCCCCTCCCAGCTCCAGCCCCTCCCCCTCCCAGCTCCAGCCCCTCCCCCTCCCAGCTCCAGCCCCTCCCCCTCCCAGCTCCAGCCCCTCCCATCTCGAGCCCCTCCCCATCCCAGCTCCTGCCCCTCACCCCCAGCTCCAGCCCCTCCCCTCCCAGCTCCAGCCCCTCCCCCTCCCAGCTCCTGCCCCTCCCCCTCCCAGCTCCAGCCCCTCCCCTCCCAGCTCCAGCCCCTCCCCCTCCCAGCTCCAGCCCCTCCCAGCTCCTGCCCCTCTCCCTTCCCAGCTCCAGCCCCTCCCCCCAGCTCCTGCCCCTCCCCCTCCCAGCTCCAGCTCCTCCCCCTCCCATCTCCAGCCCCTCCCATCTCCAGCCCCTCCCCCTTCCAGCTCCAGCCCCTCCCCCTCCCAGCACCAGCCCCTCTCCCTTCCCAGCTCCAGCCCCTCCCCCTCCCAGCTCCAGCCCCTCCCAGCTCCAGCACCTCCCCTCCCAGCTCCAGCCCCTCCCCCTCCCAGCTCCAGCCCCTCCCCCTCCCAGCTCAAGCCCCTCCCCCCAACTCCAGCCCCTCCCCCCAGCTCCAGCCCCTCCCCCCCAGCTCCAGCCCCTCCCCCCCCAGCTCCAGCCCCTCCCCCCCAGCTCCAGCCCCCCCTTCCCAGCTCCAGCCCCTCCCCCTCCCAGCTCCAGCCCCACACCTCCTCGCTCCAGCCCCTCCCCACCTCCCAGCTGCAGCCCCTCCCCTCCTCCCAGCTCCAGCCCCTCCCAGTTCCAGCCCCTCTCCCCTCCCAGCTCCAGCCCCTCCCCCTCCCAGCTCCAGCCCCTCCCCCTCCCAGCTCCAGCCCCTCCCATCTCGAGCCCCTCCCCATCCCAGCTCCTGCCCCTCACCCCCAGCTCCAGCCCCTCCCCTCCCAGCTCCAGCCCCTCCCCCTCCCAGCTCCTGCCCCTCCCCCTCCCAGCTCCAGCCCCTCCCAGCTCCAGCCCCTCCCCTCCCAGCTCCAGCCCCTCCCCCTCCCAGCTCCAGCCCCTCCCAGCTCCTGCCCCTCTCCCTTCCCAGCTCCAGCCCCTCCCCCCAGCTCCTGCCCCTCCCCCTCCCAGCTCCAGCTCCTCCCCCTCCCATCTCCAGCCCCTCCCCCTTCCAGCTCCAGCCCCTCCCCCTCCCAGCACCAGCCCCTCTCCCTTCCCAGCTCCAGCCCCTCTCCCTTCCCAGCTCCAGCCCCTCCCCCTCCCAGCTCCAGCCCCTCCCAGCTCCAGCACCTCCCCTCCCAGCTCCAGCCCCTCCCCCTCCCAGCTCCAGCCCCTCCCCCTCCCAGCTCAAGCCCCTCCCCCCAACTCCAGCCCCTCCCCCCAGCTCCAGCCCCCCCCCAGCTCCAGCCCCTCCCCCCCAGCTCCAGCCCCTCCCCCCCAGCTCCAGCCCCCCCTTCCCAGCTCCAGCCCCTCCCCCTCCCAGCTCCAGCCCCTCCCCTTCCCAGCACCAGCCCCTCCCCTTCCCAGCACCAGCCCCTCCCCTCCCTGCTCCAGCCCCTCCCCCTCCCAGCTCCAGCCCCTCCCCCCAGCTCCAGCTCCTCCCCCCTCCCAGCTCCAGCCCCACCCCCTCCCAGCTCCAGCCCCTCCCAGCTCCAGCCCCTCCCCCTCCCAGCTCCAGCCCCTCCCCCTCCCAGCTCCAGCCCATCCCCCTCCCAGCTCCAGCCCCTCCCCCTCCCAGCTCCAGCCCCTCCCAGCTCCAGCCCCTCCCCCTCCCAGCTCCAGCCCCTCCCAGCTCCTGCCCCTCTCCCTTCCCAGCTCCAGCCCCTCCCCCCCAGCTCCTGCCCCTCCCAGTTCCAGACCCTCCCCCTCCCAGCTCCAGCTCCTCCCCCTCCCAGCTCCAGCTCCTCCCCCTCCCAGCTCCAGCTCCTCCCCCTCCCAGCTCCAGCTCCTCCCCCTTCCAGCTCCAGCCCCTCCCCCTTCCAGCTCCAGCCCCTCCCCCTTCCAGCTCCAGCCCCTCCCCCTCCCAGCTCCAGCCCCTCTCCCTTCCCAGCTCCAGCCCCTCTCCCTTCCCAGCTCCAGCCCCTACCCCTCCAAGCTCCAGCCCCTCCCCCTCCCAGCTCCAGCCCCTCCCCCTGCCAGCACCAGCCACTCCCCCTCCCAGCTCCAGCCCCTCCCAGCTCTAGCCCCTCCCAGCTCCAGCCCCTCCCCCCTCCCATCTCCAGCCCCTCCCCCTCCCATCTCCAGCCCCTCCCCCCTCCCATCTCCAGCCCCTCCCCCTCCCATCTCCAGCCCCTCCCCCCTCCCATCTCCAGCCCCTCCTAGCTCCAGCCCCTCTCCACCTACCAGCTCCAGCCCCTCAAAGCTCCAGCCCCTCCCCCTCCCAGCTCCAGCCCCTCCTCCCTCCCAGCTCCAGCCCCTCCCAGCTCCAGCCCCTCCCCCCCTCCCAGCTCCTGCCCCTCCCCCCCTCCCAGCTCCTGCCCCTCCCCCCCTCCCAGCTCCTGCCCCTCCCCCCCTCCCAGCTCCTGCCCCCTCCCCCTCCCAGCTCCAGCCCCTCCCCCTCCCTGCTCCAGCCCCTCCCCCTCCCTGCTCCAGCCCCTCCCTACTCAAGCCCCTCCCTACTCAAGCCCCTCCCAGCTCCAGCCCCTTCCCCCCCAGCTCCAGCCCCTCCCCCCTCCAGCCCCCCCCCCTCCAGCCCCCCCTCCCAGCTCCAGCCCCCCCTCCCAGCTCCAGCCCCCCCAGCTCCAGCCCCTCCCCCTCCCAGCTCCAGCCCCTCCCCTCCCAGCTCAAGACCCGCCCCTCCCAGCTCAAGCCCCGCCACCTCCCAGCTCCAGCTCTTCCCAGCTCCAGCCCCTCCCCCTTCCCAGCTCCAGCCCCTCCCCCTTCCCAGCTCCAGCCCCTCCCCTTCCCCTCACCAGCCCCTCCCCTTCCCAGCACCAGCCCCTCCCCCTCCCTGCTCCAGCCCCTCCCCCTCCCAGCTCCAGCCCCTCCCCCTCCCAGCTCCAGCTCCTCCCCCTCCCAGCTCCAGCCCCTCCCCCTCCCAGCTCCAGCCCCTCCCCCTCCCAGCCCCTCCCCCTCCCAGCTCCAGCCCCTTCCCCTCCCAGCTCCAGCCCCTTCCCCTCCCAGCTCCAGCCCCTTCCCCTCCCAGCTCCAGCCCCTCCCCCTCCCAGCTCCAGCCCCTCCCCCTCCCAGCTCCAGCCCCTCCCAGCTCCAGCCCCTCCCCTCCCAGCTCCAGCCCCTCCCCCTCCCAGCTCCAGCCCCTCCCCCTCCCAGCTCCAGCCCCTCCCCCTCCCAGCTCCAGCCCCTCCCAGCTCCAGCCCCTCCCCCCTCCCAGCTCCGGCCCCTCCCAGTTCCAGCCCCTCCCCCCCTCCCAGCCCCGGCCTCTCCCAGCTCCAGCCCCTCCTCCCTCCCAGCTCCAGCCTCTCCCCCTCCCAGCTCCAGCCCCTCCCCCTCCCAGCTCCAGCCCCACACCCTCCCAGCTCCAGCCCCACACCCTCCCAGCTCCAGCCCCACACCTCCTAGCTCCAGCCCCTCCCCACCTCCCAGCTGCAGCCCCTCCCCTCCTCCCAGCTCCAGCCCCTCCCAGTTCCAGCCCCTCTCCCCTCCCAGCTCCAGCCCCTCTCCCCTCCCAGCTCCAGCCCCTCCCCTCCCAGCTCCAGCCCCTCCCATCTCGAGCCCCTCCCCCATCCCAGCTCCTGCCCCTCACCCCCAGCTCCAGCCCCTCACCCCCAGCTCCAGCCCCTCACCCCCAGCTCCAGCCCATCCCCCTCCCAGCTTCAGCCCCTCCCCCTCCCAGCTCCAGCCCCTCCCCCTCCCAGCTCTAGCCACTCCCCCTCCCAGCTCCAGCCCCTCCCCCTCCCAGCTCCAGCCCCTCCCCCTCCCAGCTCCAGCCCCTTCCCCTCCCAGCTCCAGCCCCTCCCCCTCCCAGCTCCAGCCCCTCCCCCTCCCAGCTCCAGCCCCTCCCAGCTCCAGCCCCTCCCCTCCCAGCTCCAGCCCCTCCCCCTCCCAGCTCCAGCCCCTCCCCCTCCCAGCTCCAGCCCCTCCCCCTCCCAGCTCCAGCCCCTCCCAGCTCCAGCCCCTCCCCCCTCCCAGCTCCGGCCCCTCCCAGTTCCAGCCCCTCCCCCCCTCCCAGCCCCGGCCTCTCCCAGCTCCAGCCCCTCCTCCCTCCCAGCTCCAGCCTCTCCCCCTCCCAGCTCCAGCCCCTCCCCCTCCCAGCTCCAGCCCCACACCCTCCCAGCTCCAGCCCCACACCTCCTAGCTCCAGCCCCTCCCCACCTCCCAGCTGCAGCCCCTCCCCTCCTCCCAGCTCCAGCCCCTCCCAGTTCCAGCCCCTCGCCCCTCCCAGCTCCAGCCCCTCCCCCTCCCAGCTCCAGCCCCTCCCATCTCGAGCCCCTCCCCCATCCCAGCTCCTGCCCCTCACCCCCAGCTCCAGCCCCTCACCCCCAGCTCCAGCCCCTCACCCCCAGCTCCAGCCCATCCCCCTCCCAGCTTCAGCCCCTCCCCCTCCCAGCTCCAGCCCCTCCCCCTCCCAGCTCTAGCCACTCCCCCTCCCAGCTCCAGCCCCTCCCCCTCCCAGCTCCAGCCCCTCCCCCTCCCAGCTCCAGCCCCTCCCAGCTCCTGCCCCTCTCCCTTCCCAGCTCCAGCCCCTCCCCCCCAGCTCCTGCCCCTCCCCCTCCCAGCTCCAGCTCCTCCCCCTCCCATCTCCAGCCTCTCCCCCTTCCAGCTCCAGCCCCTCCCACTCCCAACTCCTCCCCCTTCCAGCTCCAGCCCCTCCCCCTCCCAGCTCCAGCCCCTCTCCCTTCCCAGCTCCAGCCCCTCTCCCTTCCCAGCTCCAGCCCCTCCCCCTCCCAGCTCCAGCCCCTCCCCCTCCCAGCTCAAGCCCCTCCCCTCCCAGCTCCAGCCCCTCCCCCTCCCAGCTCCAGCCCCTCCCCCTCCCAGCTCCAGCCCCTCCCAGCTCCAGCCCCACCCCCCCAACTCCAGCCCCTCCCCCCAGCTACAGCCCCTCCCCCCAGCTCCAGCCCCTCCCCCCAGCTCCAGCCCCTCCCCCCCAGCTCCAGCCCCTCCCCCCCAGCTCCAGCCCCTCCCCCCCAGCTCCAGCCCCTCCCCCCAGCTCCAGCCCCTCCCCCTTCCCAGCTCCAGCCCCTCCCCTCCCAGCTCCAGCCCCTCCCCTTCCCAGCACCAGCCCCTCCCCTCCCTGCTCCAGCCCCTCCCCCTCCCAGCACCAGCCCCTCCCCTCCCTGCTCCAGCCCCTCCCCCTCCCAGCTCCAGCCCCTCCCCCTCCCAGCTCCAGCTCCTCCCCCCTCCCAGCTCCAGCCCCACCCCTCCTCCCAGCTCCAGCCCCTCCCAGCTCCTGCCCCTCCTCCCAGCTCCAGCCCCTCCCAGCTCCTGCCCCTCGCCCTCCCAGCTCCTGCCCCTCGCCCTCCCAGCTCCTGCCCCTCGCCCTCCCAGCTCCAGCCCCTCCCCCTCCCAGCTCCAGCCCCTCCCAGCTCCTGCCCCTCTCCCTTCCCAGCTCCAGCCCCTCCCCCCCAGCTCCTGCCCCTCCCAGTTCCAGACCCTCACCCTCCCAGCTCCAGCTCCTCCCCCTCCCATCTCCAGCCCCTCCCCCTACCAGCTCCAGCCCCTCCCCCTACCTGCTCCAGCCCCCCCCCACCAGCTCCAGACCCTCCCCTCCCAGCTCCAGCCCCTCCCCCTCCCAGCTCAGCCCCTCCCCTACCAGCTCCAGCCCCTCCCCCACGAGCTCCAGCCACTCCCCCACACCAGCTCCAGCCCCTCCCCTTCCCTGCTCCAGCCCCTCCCCCTCCCTGCTCCAGCCCCTCCGCCTCCCAGTTCCAGCCCTTCCCCTCCCAGTTCCAGCCCCTCCCCCTCCCAGTTCCAGCCCCTCCCCCTCCCAGTTCCAGCCCCTCCCCCTCCCAGTTCCAGCCCCTCCCCCTCCCAGTTCCAGCCCCTCCCCCTCCCAGCTCCAGCCCCTCCCCCTCCCAGCTCCAGCCCCTCCCCCTCCCAGCTCCAGCCCCTCCCCCTCCCAGTTCCAGCCCCTCCCCCTCCCAGCTCCAGCCCCTCCCCCTCCCAGCCCCAGCCCCTCCCCCTCCCAGCTCCAGCCCCTCCCCCTCCCAGCTCCAGCCCCTCCCCCTCCCAGCTCCAGCCTCTCTCCCCAGCTCCAGCCTCTCCCCCCAGCTCCAGCCTCTCCCCCTTCCCAGCTCCAGCCCCTCCCACTCCCAGCTCCAGCCCCTCCCCTCCAGCTCCAGCCCCTCCCCTCCCAGCTCCAGCCCCTCCCCCCCAGCTCTAGCCGCTCCCCCTCCCAGCTCCAGCCTCTCCCCCCTCCCAGTCCCAGCCCCTCCCAGCTCCAGCCCCTCCCAGCTCCAGCCCCTCCCCCCTCCCAGCTCCGGCCCCACCCAGCTCCAGCCCCTCCCCCTCCCAGCTCCAGCCCCTCCCCTCCCAGCTCCAGCCCCTCCCCTCCCAGCTCCAGCCCCTCCCGCACCGGCCCCTCCCCCTCCGGTCCCTCCCCCTCCCAGCTCCAGCCCCTCGCCCTACCAGCTCCAGCCCCTCCCCCACCAGCTCCAGCCACCCCCCACCAGCTCCAGCCCCTCCCCCTCCCAGCTCCCGCCCCTCCCCCTCCCAGCTCCCGCCCCTCCCCCTCCCAGCTCCCGCCCCTCCCAGCTCCCGCCCCTCCCCCTCCCAGCTCCCGCCCCTCCCCCTCCCAGCTCCAGCCCCTCTCCCTACCAGCTCCAGCCACTCCCCCTCCCAGCTCCAGCCACTCCCCCTCCCAGCTCCAGCCACTCCCCCTCCCAGCTCCGTGCCCTCCCCCTCCCAGCCCCTCCCCCCTCCCAGCCCCTCCCCCCTCCCAGCCCCTCCCCCCTCCCAGCCCCTCCCCCTCCCAGCCCCTCCCCCCTCCCAGCCCCTCCCCCTCCCAGCTCCAGCCCCTCCCCCCTCCCAGCTCCAGCCCCTCCCCCTCCCAGCTCCAGCCCCTCCCCCTCCCAGCTCCAGCCCCTCCCCCTCCCAGCTCCAGCCCCTCCCAGCTCCAGCCCCTCCCCCTCCCAGCTCCAGCCCCTCCCAGCTCCAGCCCCTCCCACAACCAGCCCCTCCCAGCTCCAGCCCCTCCCCCTCCCTGCTCCAGCCCCTCCCTACTCAAGCCCCTCCCAGCTCAAGCCCCTGCCCCTCCCAGCTCCAGTCCCTCCCAGCTCCAGCCCCTCCCAGCTCCTGCCCCTCCCCCTCCCAGCTCCAGTCCCTCCCAGCTCCAGCCCCACCCAGCTCCTGCCCCTCCCAGCTCCTGCCCCTCCCCCTCCCAGCTCCTGACCCTCCCCCTCCCAGCTCCTGCCCCCCCAGCTCCAGCCCTCCCCTCCCAGATCCAGCCCCTCCCCCTCCCAGCTCAAGCCCCTCCCCTCCCAGCTCAAGCCCCTCCCCCTCCCAGCTCAAGCCCCTCCCAGCTCAAGCCCCGCCCCCTCCCAGCTCAAGCCCCGCCCCCTCCCAGCTCAAGCCGCTCCCCCTCCCAGCTCAAGCCCCTCCCCCTCCCAGCTCAAGCCCCTCCCAGCTCCCCCCTCCCAGCTGCAGCTCTCCCAGCTCCAGCCCCTCCCCCATTCCCAGGTCCAGCCCCTCCCAGCTCCAGCCCCTCCCCATCCCAGCTCCAGCCCCTCCCAGCCCCAGCCCCTCCCTCCCAGCCCCTCCCTCCCAGCTCCAGCCCCTCCCAGCTCCTGCCGCTTTCCCTCCCTGCTCTAGCCCCTCCCCCTCCTAGCTCCAGCCCCTCCCCCTCCTAGCTCCAGCCCCTCCCCCTCCCATCTCTAGCCCCTCCCCCTCCCAGCTCCAGCCCCTCCCCCTCCCAGCTCCAGCCCCTCCCCTTCCCAGCTCCAGCCCCTCCCCCCCAGCTCCAGCCCCTCCGCCCCACTCCAGCCCCTCCCCCCCAGCTCCAGCCCCTCCCCCAGCTACAGCCCCTCCCCCCCCAGCTCCAGCCCCTCCCCCCCAGCTCCAGCCCCCCAGCTCCAGCCCCTCCCCTCCCAACTCCAGCACCTCCCCTCCCCAGCTCCAGCACCCCTCCCCAGCACAAGCCCCTCCCCCTCCCAGCTCCAGCCCCTCCCCTACCAGCTCCAGCCCCTCCCCCTCCAAGCTCCAGCCCCTCCCCCTCCCAGCTCCAGCTCCTCCCCTCCCAGCACCAGCCCTCCCCTCCCAGCTCCAGCCCCTCCCCCTCCCAGCCCCTCCCTCTCCAAGCTCCAGCCCTCCCCTCCCAGCTCCAGCCCTCCCCCTCCCAGCTCCAGCCCCTCCCCTCCCAGCTCCAGCACCTCCCCTCCCCAACTCCAGCACCTCCCCTCCCCAGCTCCAGCCCCTCCCCTCCCAGCTCCAATACCTCCCCTCCCCAGCTCCAGCACCTCCCCTCCCCAGCTCCAGCCCCTCCCCTCCCAGCTCCAGCACCTCCCCTCCCCAGCTCCAGCCCCTCCCCTCCGCTCCCCCCTCCTTCCACACTCGCTCCCCCCCCCCTGCTCCCCCCCTCCTTCCACACTCGCTCCGTCCCCTCCGCTCCCCCCTCCTTCCACACTCGAGCCCCCCCTCCACTCCCCCCCCTCCTTCCACGCTTGCTCCGTCCCCTCCGCTCCCTCCCTCCTTCCACACTCGCTCCATCCCCTCCTTCCACACTCGCCCCGTCCCCTCCGCTCCCCCCCCCCTCCTTCCACACTCGCCCCATCCCCTCCGCTCCCCCCCTCCTTCCACACTCGCTCCGTCCCCTCTGCTCCCCCCCCCTCCTTCCACACTCGCTCACTCCCCTCTGCTCTCCCTCCTTCCACACTCGCTCCCTCCCCTCTGCTCCCCCTCCTTCCACACTCGCTCCCTCCCCTCCGCTCCCCCCTCCTTCCACACTCGCCCCGTCCCCTCCGCTCCCCCTCCTTCCACACTCGCTCCGTCCCCTCCGCTCCCCCTCCTTCCACACTCGCTCCGCCCCTCCGCTCCCCCCCTCCTTCCACACTCGCTCCGTCCCCTCGGCTCCCCCCCTCCTTCCACACTCTCCTCCGCCCCCTCCGCTCCACCCCTCCTTTCACACTCGCCCCGTCCCCCGCCTCCTTCCACACTCACCTCCGCTACCCCCCCTCCTTCCACAGTCGCTCCGCACATCCGCTCCCCCCCCTCCTTCCACAATTGCTCCCCCCCCTCCTCCTCCCCTCCCCTCCTTCCACACTCGCTCCGTCCCCTCCGCTCTCCCCCTCCTTCCACACTCGCTCCGTCCCCTCTGCTCCCCCCCTCCTTCCACACTCGCTCCGTCCCCTCCGCTCCCCCCCCTCCTTCCACACTCGCCTCCGCTCCCCCCCTCCTTCCACACTCGCTCCGTCCCCTCCGCTCCCCCCCCTCCTTCCACACTCGCTCCGTCCCCTCCGCTCCCCCCCCCTCTTCCACACTCGCTCCCTCCCCTCTGCTCCCCCTCCTTCCACACTCGCTCCCTCCCCTCTGCTCACCCCCTCCTTCCATACTCGCTCCCTCCCCTCCGCTACCCCCCTCCTTCCACACTCGCCCCGTCCCCTCCGCTCCCCCTCCTTCCACACTCGCTCCGTCCCCTCCGCTCTCCCCCCTCCTTCCACACTACCCCCGGCCGTTCCGCTCCGCCCCCCTCCTTCCACACTCTCTCCGCCCCTCCGCTCCCCCCCTCCTTCCACACACGCTCCGTCCATCCGCTCCCCCCCCCTCCTTCCACACTCGCTCCGCCCCTCCGCTCCCCCCACCCCCTTCCACACTCGCCCCGTCCCCTCCGCTCCCCCCCCCTCCTTCCACACTCGCTCCGTCCCCTCTGCTCCCCCCTCCTTCCACACTCGCCTCCGCCCCCTCCGCTCCACCCCTCCTTACACACTCGCCCCGTCCCCCCCTCCTTCCACACTCACCTCCGCTACCCCCTCCTTCCACACTCGCTCCGCACCTCCGCTCCCCCCCCTCCTTCCACACTTACTCCCCCCCCTCCTCCTCCCCTCCCCTCCTTCCACACTCGCTCCATCCCCCCCGCTCTTTTTCCCCCCCCCCCACCCCTTCTACACTCGCTCGGTCCCTTCCGCTCCACCCCCCCTCCTTCCACACTCGCTCTGCCCCTCCGCTCCCCCCCCCCTCCTTCCACACTCGCCCCCCCCCCCCTCCGCTCCCCCACCCCTCCTTCCACACTCGCTCCGTCCCCTCCGCTCCCCCCCCTCCTAACACACGAGCTCTCCCCCCCCCCTTCCTCCTTCCACACTCGCTCCGTCCCCTCCGCTCCCCCCCCACCTTCCACACTAGCTCCGTCCCCTCCGCTCCCCCCCTCCTTCCACACTCGCTCCGTCCCCTCCGCTCCCCCCCTCCTTCCACACTCGCTCCGTCCCCTCCGCTCCCCCCCCCCTCCATCCACACTCGCTCCGTCCCCTCCGCTCCCCCCCCACCTTCCACACTAGCTCCGTCCCCTCCGCTCCCCCCCCCCCTCCTTCCACACTCGCTCCGTACCCTCCTCCTCCCCTCCCCTCCTTCCACACTCGCTCTGTCCCCCCCGCTCTCCTCCCCCCCTTCCACACTCGCTCGGTCCCTTCTGCTCCCCCCCCCCGCCCTTCCACACTTGCTCCGCTCCCCCCCCTCCTTCCACACTCGCCCCGTCCCCTCCGCTCCCCCCCCTCCTTCCACACTCGCCCCGTCCCTTCCGCTCCCCCCTCCTTCCACACTAGCTCTCCCCCTTCCCCCCCCCACTCGCTCCGTCCCCTCCGCTCCCCCCTCCTTCCACACTCGCTCCGTCCCCTCCGCTCCCCCCTCCTTCCACACTCGCTCCGTCCCCTCCGCTCCCCCCCCCCCTCCTTCCACACTCGCTTCCGCTCCCCCCTCCTTCCACACTCGCTCCGTCCCCTCCGCTCCCCCCCTCCTTCCACACTCGCTCGGTCTCCTCCGCTCCCCCCTCCTCTCCTTCGTCCTCTCCTTCCACACTCGCTCCGCCCCTCTGCTCCCCCCCTCCTTCCACACTCGCCCCGTCCCCTCCTTCCACACTTGCTCCGTCCCCTCTGCTCCCCCCTCCTTCCACACTCGCCTCCGCCCCCCCTCCTTCCACACTCGCTCCGTCCCCTCCGCTACCCCCTCCTTCCACACTCGCTCCGTCCCCTCCGCTCCCCCCCTCCTTCCACACTCGCTCCCTCCCCTCCACTCCCCCCCTCCTTCCACACTCACTCCCTCCCCTCTGCTCCCCCTCCTTCCACACTCGCTCCCTCCCCTCTGCTCACCCCCTCCTTCCACACTCGCCTCCGCCCCCCCCTCCCTTCCACACTCGCTCCGTCCCCTCCGCTCCCCCCCCCTTCCACACTCGCCCCGTCCCCTCCGCTCCCCCCCCTCCTTCCACACTCGCTCCGTCCCCTCTCCTCCCCCCCCTCCTTCCACACTCGCCTCCGCCCCCTCCGCTCCACCCCTCCTTACACGCTCGCCCCCCCCTCCTTCCACACTCGCCTCCGCTACCCCCCCTCCTTCCACACTCGCTCCGCCCCTCCGCTCCCCCCCCCCCCTCCTTCCACTCTCGCTCCGTCCCCTCCTCCTCCCCTCCCCTCCTTCCACACTCGCTCCGTCCCCCTGCTCTCGGTCCCTTCTGCTCCACCCCCCCTCCTTCCACACTCGCTCCGCCCCTCCGCTCTCCCCCCCCTCCTTCCACACTCGCCCCGTCCCCTCCGCTCTCCCCCTCCTTCCACATTCGCCCCGTCCCTTCCGCTCCCCCCCTCCTTCCACACTAGCTCTCCCCCCCCCCCCCACCCTCCACACTCGCTCCGTCCCCTCCGCTCCCCCCCCCCCTCCATCCACACTCGCTCCGTCCCCTCCGCTCCCCCCCCTCCTTCCACACTAGCTCCGTCCCCTCCGCTCCCCCCCTCTTTCCACACTCTCTCCGTCCCCTCCGCTCCCCCCCCCCTCCTTTAACACTCACTCCCTCCCCTCCGCTCCCCCCCCCCTCCTTCCACACTCGCTCCGTCCCCTCCGCTCCCCCCCCTCCTTCCACACTCGGCTCCGCTCCCCCCTCCTTCCACACTCGCTCCGTCCCCTCCGCTCGCCCCCCCCCTCCACACTCGCCCCGTCCCCTCCGCTCCCCCTCCTTCCACACTCGCTCCGTCCCCTCCGCTCTCCCCCTCCTTCCACACTAGCCCCGTCCCTTCCGCTCCCCCCTTCCCTTCCACACTCTCTCCGCCCCTCCGCTCCCCCCCCCTCCTTCCACACTCCCTCCGCCCCTCCGCTCCCCTCCCCCCCTCCTTCCACACTCGCCCCGTCCCCTCCGCTTCCCCCCCCTCCTTCCACACTCGCCCCGTCCCTTCCGCTCCCCCCTCTTTCCACACTCGCTCCGTCCCCTCCGCTCCCCCCCCCTCCTTCCACACTTGCTCCGTCCCCTCCGCTCCCCCCCTCCTTCCACACTCGCCTCCACTCCCCCCCCCCCCCTCCTTCCACACTCGCTCCGTCCCCTCCGCTCCCCCCCTCCTTCCACACTCGCTCCGCTCCCCCCCTCCTTCCACACTCGCCCCGTCCCTTCCGCTCCCCCCCTCTTTCCACACTCGCTCCATCCCCTCCGCTCTCCCCCTCCTTCCACACTCGCCCCGTCCCTTCCGCTCCCCCCCTCTTTCCACACTCGCTCCGTGCCCTCCGCTCCCCCCCCCTCCTTCCAGACTCGCTCCGTCCCCTCCGCTCCCCCCCCCCTCCTTCCAGACTCGCTCCGTCCCCTCCGCTCCCCCCTTCCTTCCACACTCGCCCCGTCCACTCCGCTCCCCCCCTCCTTCCACACTCGCTCCGTCCCCTCCGCTCCCCCCCTCCTTTCACACTCGCCCCCCCCCCCCTCCCCTCCCCCCCCCCCCTTCCACACTCGCTCCGTCCCCTCCGCTCCCCCCCTCCTTCCACACTCTCTCCGTCCCCTCCGCTCCCCCCCTCCTTTCACACTCTCTCCGTCCCCTCCGCTCCCCCCCCTCCTTCCACACTCACTCCCTCCCCTCCGCTCCCCCCCTCCTTCCACACTCGCTCCGTCCCCTCCGCTCCCCCCCCCTCCTTCCACACTAGCCCCGTCCCTTCCGCTCCCCCCCCCCTTCCACACTCTCTCCGCACCTCCGCTCCTCCCCCTCCTTCCACACTCCCTCCGCTCCCCCCCCTCCTTCCACACTCGCCCCGTCCCCTCCGCTTCCCCCCCTCCTTCCACACTCGCACCGTCCCTTCCGCTCCCCCCCCTCTTTCCACACTCGCTCCGTCCCCTCCGCTCCCCCCCCCTCCTTCCACACTTGCTCCGTCCCCTCCGCTCCCCCCCCTCCTTCCACACTCGCCTCCACTCCCCCCCCCTCTTTCCACACTCGCTCCGTCCCCTCCGCTCCCCCCCTCCTTCCACACTCGCTCCGCTCCCCCCCCCCTCCTTCCACACTCGCCCCGTCCCTTCCGCTCCCCCCCTCTTTCCACACTCGCTCCGTCCCCTCCGCTCCCCCCCCCTCCTTCCAGACTCGCTCCGTCCCCTCCGCTCCCCACCTCCTTCCACACTCGCCCCGTCCACTCCGCTCCCCCCCTCCTTCCACACTCGCTCCGTCCCCTCCGCTCCCCCCCCCTCCTTTCACACTCGCCCCCCCCCCTCCGCTCCCCCCCCCCCGCTCCTTCCACACTCGCTCCGTCCCCTTTGCTCCCCCCCTCCTTCCACACTCGCTCCGTCCCCTCCGCTCCCCCCCCTTCCACACTCGCCCACCCCTCCGCTCCCCCCCTTCTTCCACACTCGCTCCATCCCCTCCGCTCCCTCCCCCTCCTTCCACACTCACTCCGTCCCCTCCGCTCCCCCCCCCCTCCTTCCACACTCGCCCCGTCCCTTCCGCTCCCCCCCTCTTTCCACACTCGCTCCGTCCCCTCCGCTCCCCCCCCTCCTTCCAGACTCGCTCCGTCCCCTCTGCTTCCCCCCCCCCCTCCTTCCAGACTCGCTCCGTCCCCTCCGCTCCCCACCTCCTTCCACACTCGCCCCGTCCACTCCGCTCCCCCCCTCCTTCCACACTCGCTCCATCCCCTCCGCTCCCTCCCCCTCCTTACACACTCGCTCCGTCCCCTCCGCTCCCCCCCCCCTCCTTCCACACTCGCCCCGTCCCTTCCGCTCCCCCCCTCTTTCCACACTCGCTCCGTCCCCTCCGCTCCCCCCCTCCTTCCACACTCGCTCCATCCCCTCCGCTCCCTCCCCCTCCTTACACACTCGCTCCGTCCCCTCCGCTCCCCCCCCCTCCTTCCACACTCGCCCCGTCCCTTCCGCTCCCCCCCCTCTTTCCACACTCGCTCCGTCCCCTCCGCTCCCCCCCTCCTTCCACACTCGCTCCGTCCCCTCCTTCCACACTCGCTCCGTCCCCTCTGCTCCCCCCTCCTTCCACACTCGCTCCGTCCCCTCCGCTCCCCCCCCTCCTTCCGCACTCTTTCCCCCCCCCCCTCCGCTCCCCCCTCCTTCCACACTCGCTCCGTCCACTCCGCTCCCCCCCGCCCCTCCCTGCTCCCTCTTGCTGCCCCAATGTGACCCTCCTGCTCCATGCTTTACAGAGTCTGATTCCGGACATTAAGCCGGTGTTGGGCCAGGGCCCTGGGCAGGGCCAGGAGGTGGTGGTGGATCTGCACCCCGATGATGGCCGCCTCTCTGAGGATGAGAGTGAGCGCAACGAAGAGGAGGATCCGCGCGATAAAGGATTAAAGATCCGCCGGACCGTCACCCAGGTAACTGGACAATCCCGTCAGGAGGCCCGTCATCCCTTGGAGTCTCCCCCTCGCTGGCCCCGCCTCCCCCTCGCTGGCCCCGGTTCCCCCTCGCTGGCCCCGCCTCCCCCTCGCTGGCCCCGCCTCCCCCTCACTGGCCCTGCCTCCCCCTCGCTGGCCCCGCCTCCCCCTCGCTGGCCCCGGTTCCCCCTCGCTGGCCCCGCCTCCCCCTCGCTGGCCCCGCCTCCCCCTCGCTGGCCCCGCCTCCCCCTCATTGGCCCGCCTCCCCCTCGCTGGCCCCGCCTCCCCCTCGCTGGCCCCGCCTCCCCCTCGCTGGCCCCGCCTCCCCCTCGCTGGCCCCGCCTCCCCTCACTGGCCCTGCCTCCCCCTCGCTGGCCACGCCTTCCCCTCGCTTCTCCGCCTCCCCCTCGCTGGCCCTGCCTCCCCCTCGCTGGCCCTGCCTCCCCCTCGCTGGCCCTGCCTCCCCTCGCTGGCCCCGCCTCCCCCTCGCTGGCCCCGCCTCCCCCGCACTGGCCCCGCCTCCCCCTCGCTGGCCCCGCCTCCCCCTCACTGCCCTGCCTCCCCCTCGCTGGCCCCGCCTCCCCCTCACTGGCCCCGCCTCCCCCTCACTGGCCCCGCCTCCCCCTCACTGGCCACGCCTCCCCCTCACTGGCCCCGCCTCCCCCTCGCTGGCCCTGCCTCCCTCTCACTGGCCCTGCCTCCCCCTCGCTGGCCCCGCCTCCCCCTCACTGGCCCTGCCTCCCCCTCACTGGCCCTGCCTCCCCCTCACTGGCCCTGCCTCCCCTCACTGGCCCCGCCTCCCCCTCGCTGGCCCCGCCTCCCCCTCACTGGTCCTGCCTCCCCCTCACTGGCCACGCCTTCCCCTTGCTTCTCCGCCTCCCCCTCGCTGGCCCCGCCTCCCCCTCGCTGGCCACGCCTTCCCCTTGCTTCTCCCCCTCGCTGGCCCTGCCTCCCCCTCGCTGGCCCCGCCTTCCCCTCGCTTCTCCGCCTCCCCCTCACTGGCCCTGCCTCCCCCTCGCTGGCCCTGCCTCCCCCTCACTGGCCCCGCCTCCCCCTCACTGGCCCCGCCTCCCCCTCACTGGCCCCGCCTCCCCCTCACTGGCCCCGCCTCCCCCTCACTGGCCCCGCCTCCCCCTCACTGGCCCTGCCTCCCCCTCGCTGGCCCCGCCTCCCCCTCACTGGCCCCACCTCCCCCTCGCTGGCCCCGGTTCCCCCTCACTGGCCCCGCCTCCCCCTCACTGGCCCCGCCTCCCCTCGCTGGCCACGCCTTCCCCTCACTGGCCCTGCCTCCCCCTCACTGGCCACGCCTCCCCTCACTGGCCCCGCCTCCCCCTCACTGGCCCCGCCCCCCTCACTGGCCACGCCTCCCCTCACTGGCCCCGCCTCCCCCTCGCTGGCCTCGGTTCCCCCTCGCTGGCCCCGCCACCCCCTCACTGGCCCCGCCCCCCTCACTGGCCACGCCTTCCCCTCGCTTCTCCGCCTCCCCTCACTGGCCCCGCCCCCCTCACTGGCCACGCCTCCCCTCACTGGCCCCGCCCCCCTCACTGGCCACGCCTCCCCTCACTGGCACCCGCCTCCCGCTCGCTGGCCCCGCCCCCCTCACTGGCCACGCCTCCCCCTCGCTTCTCCGCTTCCCCTCGCTGGCCTCGGTTCCCCCTCGCTGGCCTCGGTTCCCCCTCGCTGGCCCCGCTTCCCCCTCACTGGCCCCGCCCCCCTCACTGGCCACGCCTTCCCCTCGCTTCTCCGCCTCCCCTCACTGGCCCCGCCCCCCTCACTGGCCACGCCTCCCCTCACTGGCCCCGCCTCCCGCTCGCTGGCCCCACCCCCTCACTGGCCACGCCTCCCCCTCGCTGGCCCCACCCCCCTCACTGGCCACGCCTCCCCCTCGCTTCTCCGCTTCCCCCTCGCTGCCTCGGTTCCCCCTCGCTGGCCCCGCTTCCCCCTCACTGGCCCCGCCTCCCCCTCACTGGCCCCGCCCCCCTCACTGGCCACGCCTCCCCCTCGCTTCTCCGCTTCCCCCTCGCTGGCCTCGGTTCCCCCTCGCTGGCCACGCCTTCCCCTCGCTTCTCCGCCTCCCCTCACTGGCCCCGCCCCCTCACTGGCCACGCCTCCCCTCACTGGCCCCCGCCACCCCCTCACTGGCCCCGCCCCCCTCACTGGCCCCGCCCCCCTCACTGGCCACGCCTTCCCCTCGCTTCTCCGCCTCCCCTCACTGGCCCCGCCCCCCTCACTGGCC
>NW_027309433.1:0-34386 GCF_047496885.1 Scyliorhinus torazame | reverse complement strand
GAGTCACTGTTTATCCAGCAGGGTGAGGGTCACTCACTGTGTAACTGTACAGTCACTGTTTATTCAGAGTGAGGGTCACTCACTGTGTAACTGTACAGAGTCACTGTTTATTCAGGGTGAGGATCACTCACTGTGTAACTGTACAGAGTCACTCTTTATTCAGAGATAGGATCACTCACTGTGTAACTGTACACAGTCACTGTTTATTCAGGGTGAGGATCACTCACTGTGTAACTGTACAGAGTCACTGTTTATTCAGCAGGGTGAGGGTCACTCACTGTGTAACTGTACAGAGTCACTGTTTATTCAGCAGTGTAGGGATCACTCACTGTGTATCTGCACAGAGTCACTATTTATTCAGCAGGGTGAGGATCACTCACTGTGTAACTGTACAGAGTCACTGTTTATTCAGGGTGAGGATCACTCACTGTGTAACTGTACAGAGTCACTCTTTATTCAGCAGGGTGAGGATCACTCACTGTAACTGTACAGTCACTGTTTATTCAGAGTGACGATCACTCACTGTGTAACTGTACAGAGTCACTGTTTATTCAGCAGGGTGAGGATCACTCTCTGTGTAACTGTACACAGTCATTGTTTATTCAGGGTGAGGATCACTCACTGTGTAACTGTACAGAGTCACTGTTTATTCAGAGTGAGGATCACTCACTGTGTAACTGTACAGAGTCACTGTTTATTCAGCAGGGTGAGGGTCACTCACTGTGTAACTGTACAGAGTCACTCTTTATTCAGAGTGAGGATCACTCACTGTGTAACTGTACACAGTCACTGTTTATTCAGGGTGAGGATCACTCACTGTGTAACTGTACAGAGTCACTGTTTATTCATGGTGAGGATCACTCACTGTGTAACTGTACAGAGTCACTCTTTATTCAGAGTGAGGATCACTCACTGTGTAACTGTACACAGTCACTGTTTATTCAGGGTGAGGATCACTCACTGTGTAACTGTACAGATTCACTGTTTATTCAGCAGGGTGAGGATCACTCACTGGGTAACTGTACAGAGTCACTGTTTATTCAGGGTGAGGATCACTCACTATGTAACTGTACAGAGTCACTGTTTATTCAGGGTGAGGATCACTCACTGTGTAACTGTACAGAGTCACTGTTCACTCAGGATAAGCATCACTCACTGTGTAACTGTACAGAGTCACTGTTTATTCAGAGTGAGGATCACTCACTGTGTAACTGTACAGAGTCACTGTTTATTCAGAGTGAGGATCACTCACTGTGTAACTGTACAGAGTCACTGTTTATTCAGCAGGGTGAGGGTCAGTCACTGTGTAACTGCACAGAGTCACTGTTTATTCAGGGTGAGGATCACTCACTGTGTAACTGTACAGAGTCACTGTTTATTCAGGGTGAGGATCACTCACTGTGTAACTGTACAGAATCACTGTTTATTCAGGGTGAGGATCACTCTCTGTGTAACTGTACAGAGTCACTGTTTATTCAGGGTGAGGATCACTCACTGTGTAACTGTACAGAATCACTGTTTATTCAGGGTGAGGATCACTCTCTGTGTAACTGTAGAGAGTCACTGTTTATTCAGGGTGAGGATCACTCACTGTGTAACTGTACAGAATCTGTTTATTCAGGGTGAGGATCACTCACTGTGTAACTGCACAGTCACTGTTTATTCAGCAGGGTGAGGATCACTCACTGTGTAACTGTACAGAGTCACTGTTTATTCAGGGTGAGGGTCACTCACTGTGTAACTGTACAGAGTCACTGTTTATTCAGAGTGAGGATCAATCACTGTGTAACTGTACAGAGTCACTGTTTATTCAGCAGGGTGAGGGTCACTCACTGTGTAACTGTACAGTCACTGTTTATTCAGAGTGAGGGTCACTCACTGTGTAACTGTACAGAGTGACTGTTTATTCAGGGTGAGGATCACTCACTGTGTAACTGTACAGAGTCACTCTTTATTCAGAGATAGGATCACTCACTGTGTAACTGTACACAGTCACTGTTTATTCAGGGTGAGGATCACTCACTGTGTAACTGTACAGAGTCACTGTTTATTCAGCAGGGTGAGGGTCACTCACTGTGTAACTGTACAGAGTCACTGTTTATTCAGAGTGAGGGTCACTCACTGTGTAACTGTACAGAGTCACTGTTTATTCAGCAGTGTAGGGATCACTCACTGTGTATCTGCACAGAGTCATTATTTATTCAGCAGGGTGAGGATCACTCACTGTGTAACTGTACAGAGTCACTGTTTATTCAGGGTGAGGATCACTCACTGTGTAACTGTACAGAGTCACTCTTTATTCAGCAGGGTGAGGATCACTCACTGTAACTGTACAGTCACTGTTTATTCAGAGTGACGATCACTCACTGTGTAACTGTACAGAGTCACTGTTTATTCAGCAGGGTGAGGGTCACTCACTGTGTAACTGTACAGAGTCACTGTTTATTCAGTGTGAGGATCACACACTGTAACTGTACAGAGTCACTGTTTATTCAGCAGGGTGAGGATCACTCACTGTGTAACTGTACAGAGTCACTGTTTATTCAGGGTGAGGATCACTCACTGTGTAACTGTACAGAGTCACTGTTTATTCAGGGTGAGGATCACTCACTGTGTAACTGTACAGAGTCACTGTTTATTCAGCAGGGTGAGGATCACTCACTGTGTAACTGTACAGAGTCACTGTTTATTCAGCAGGGTGAGGATCACTCACTGTGTCACTGTACAGAGTCACTGTTTATTCAGCAGGGTGAGGATCACTCACTGTAACTGTACAGAGTCACTGTTTATTCAGCAGGGTGAGGATCACTCACTGTCTAACTGTACAGAGTCACAGTTTATTCAGGGTGAGGATCACTCACTGTGTAACTGTACAGAGCCACTGTTTATTCAGCAGGGTGAGGATCACTCACTGTGTAACTGTACAGAGTCACTGTTCACTCTGGATAAGCATCACTCACTGTGTAACTGTACAGAGTCACTGTTTATTCAACAGGGTGAGGATCACTCACTGTGTAACTGTACAGAGTCACTGTTTATTCAACAGGGTGAGGATCACTCACTGTGTAACTGTACAGAGTCACTGTTTATTCAGGGTGAGGATCACTCACTGTGTAACTGTACAGAGTCACTGATTATTCAGGGTGAGGATCACTCACTGTGTAACTGTACAGAGTCACTGATTATTCAGGGTGAGGATCACTCACTGTGTAACTGTACAGAGTCACTGTTTATTCAGCAGGGTGAGGGTCAGTCACTGTGTAACTGTACAGAGTCACTGTTTATTCAGCAGAGTGAGGGTCACTCACTGTGTAACTGTACAGAGTCACTGTTTATTCAGCAGGGTGAGGATCACTCACTGTGTTTCTGTCCAGAGTCACTGTTTATTCAGCAGGGTGAGGATCACTCACTGTGTAACTGTACAGTCACTGTTTATTCAGGGTGAGGATCACTCACTGTGTAACTGTACAGAGTCACTGTTTATTCAGCAGGGTGAGGGTCACTCACTGTGTAACTGTACAGAGTCACTGTTTATTCAGAGTGAGGGTCACTCACTGTGTAACTGTACAGAGTCACTGTTTATTCATGGTGAGGGTCACTCACTGTGTAACTGTACAGAGTCACTGTTTATTCAGCAGGGTGAGGATCACTCTCTGTGTAACTGTACACAGTCACTGTTTATTCAGGGTGAGGATCACTCACTGTGTAACTGTACAGAATCACTGTTTATTCAGGGTGAGGATCACTCTCTGTGTAACTGTAGAGAGTCACTGTTTATTCAGGGTGAGGATCACTCACTGTGTAACTGTACAGAATCTGTTTATTCAGGCTGAGGATCACTCACTGTGTAACTGCACAGTCACTGTTTATTCAGCAGGGTGAGGATCACTCACTGTGTAACTGTACAGAGTCACTGTTTATTCAGGGTGAGGGTCACTCACTGTGTAACTGTACAGAGTCACTGTTCATTCAGCAGGGTGAGGATCACTCACTGTAACTGTACAGAGTCACTGTTTATTCAGCAGGGTGAGGATCACTCACTGTGTAACTGTACAGTGTCACTGTTTATTCAGCAGGGTGAGGATCACTCACAGGGTAACTGTACAGAGTCACTGTTTATTCAGGGTGAGGATCACTCACTATGTAACTGTACAGAGTCACTGTTTATTCAGGGTGAGGATCACTCACTGTGTAACTGTACAGAGTCACTGTTTATTCAGCAGGGTGAGGATCACACACTGTGTAACTGTACAGAGTCACTGTTCACTCAGGATAAGCATCACTCACTGTGTAACTGTACAGAGTCACTGTTTATTCAGAGTGAGGATCACTCACTGTGTAACTGTACAGAGTCACTGTTTATTCAGCAGGGTGAGGGTCACTCACTGTGTAACTGTACAGAGTCACTGTTTATTCAGCAGGGTGAGGGTCAGTCACTGTGTAACTGTACAGAGTCACTGTTTATTCAGCAGAGTGAGGGTCACTCACTGTGTAACTGTACAAAGTCACTGTTTATTCAGCAGGGTGAGGATCACTCACTGTGTTTCTGTCCAGAGTCACTGTTTATTCAGCAGGGTGAGGATCACTCACTGTGTAACTGTACAGTCACTGTTTATTCAGGGTGAGGATCACTCACTGTGTAACTGTACAGAGTCACTGTTTATTCAGCAGGGTGAGGGTCACTCACTGTGTAACTGTACAGAGTCACTGTTTATTCAGAGTGAGGGTCACTCACTGTGTAACTGTACAGAGTCACTGTTTATTCATGGTGAGGGTCACTCACTGTGTAACTGTACAGAGTCACTGTTTATTCAGCAGGGTGAGGATCACTCTCTGTGTTTCTGTCCAGAGTCACTGTTTATTCAGCAGGGTGAGGATCACTCACTGTGTAACTGTACAGTCACTGTTTATTCAGGGTGAGGATCACTCACTGTGTATCTGCACAGAGTCACTATTTATTCAGCAGGGTGAGGATCACTCACTGTGTAACTGTACAGAGTCACTGTTTATTCAGGGTGAGGATCACTCACTGTGTAACTGTACAGAGTCACTCTTTATTCAGCAGGGTGAGGATCACTCACTGTAACTGTACAGTCACTGTTTATTCAGAGTGACGATCACTCACTGTGTAACTGTACAGAGTCACTGTTTATTCAGCAGGGTGAGGATCACTCTCTGTGTAACTGTACACAGTCATTGTTTATTCAGGGTGAGGATCACTCACTGTGTAACTGTACAGAGTCACTGTTTATTCAGAGTGAGGATCACTCACTGTGTAACTGTACAGAGTCACTGTTTATTCAGCAGGGTGAGGGTCACTCACTGTGTAACTGTACAGAGTCACTCTTTATTCAGAGTGAGGATCACTCACTGTGTAACTGTACACAGTCACTGTTTATTCAGGGTGAGGATCACTCACTGTGTAACTGTACAGAGTCACTGTTTATTCATGGTGAGGATCACTCACTGTGTAACTGTACAGAGTCACTCTTTATTCAGAGTGAGGATCACTCACTGTGTAACTGTACACAGTCACTGTTTATTCAGGGTGAGGATCACTCACTGTGTAACTGTACAGATTCACTGTTTATTCAGCAGGGTGAGGATCACTCACTGGGTAACTGTACAGAGTCACTGTTTATTCAGGGTGAGGATCACTCACTATGTAACTGTACAGAGTCACTGTTTATTCAGGGTGAGGATCACTCACTGTGTAACTGTACAGAGTCACTGTTCACTCAGGATAAGCATCACTCACTGTGTAACTGTACAGAGTCACTGTTTATTCAGAGTGAGGATCACTCACTGTGTAACTGTACAGAGTCACTGTTTATTCAGAGTGAGGATCACTCACTGTGTAACTGTACAGAGTCACTGTTTATTCAGCAGGGTGAGGGTCAGTCACTGTGTAACTGCACAGAGTCACTGTTTATTCAGGGTGAGGATCACTCACTGTGTAACTGTACAGAGTCACTGTTTATTCAGGGTGAGGATCACTCACTGTGTAACTGTACAGAATCACTGTTTATTCAGGGTGAGGATCACTCTCTGTGTAACTGTACAGAGTCACTGTTTATTCAGGGTGAGGATCACTCACTGTGTAACTGTACAGAATCACTGTTTATTCAGGGTGAGGATCACTCTCTGTGTAACTGTAGAGAGTCACTGTTTATTCAGGGTGAGGATCACTCACTGTGTAACTGTACAGAATCTGTTTATTCAGGGTGAGGATCACTCACTGTGTAACTGCACAGTCACTGTTTATTCAGCAGGGTGAGGATCACTCACTGTGTAACTGTACAGAGTCACTGTTTATTCAGGGTGAGGGTCACTCACTGTGTAACTGTACAGAGTCACTGTTTATTCAGAGTGAGGATCACTCACTGTGTAACTGTACAGAGTCACTGTTTATTCAGCAGGGTGAGGGTCACTCACTGTGTAACTGTACAGTCACTGTTTATTCAGAGTGAGGGTCACTCACTGTGTAACTGTACAGAGTGACTGTTTATTCAGGGTGAGGATCACTCACTGTGTAACTGTACAGAGTCACTCTTTATTCAGAGATAGGATCACTCACTGTGTAACTGTACACAGTCACTGTTTATTCAGGGTGAGGATCACTCACTGTGTAACTGTACAGAGTCACTGTTTATTCAGCAGGGTGAGGGTCACTCACTGTGTAACTGTACAGAGTCACTGTTTATTCAGAGTGAGGGTCACTCACTGTGTAACTGTACAGAGTCACTGTTTATTCAGCAGTGTAGGGATCACTCACTGTGTATCTGCACAGAGTCATTATTTATTCAGCAGGGTGAGGATCACTCACTGTGTAACTGTACAGAGTCACTGTTTATTCAGGGTGAGGATCACTCACTGTGTAACTGTACAGAGTCACTCTTTATTCAGCAGGGTGAGGATCACTCACTGTAACTGTACAGTCACTGTTTATTCAGAGTGACGATCACTCACTGTGTAACTGTACAGAGTCACTGTTTATTCAGCAGGGTGAGGGTCACTCACTGTGTAACTGTACAGAGTCACTGTTTATTCAGTGTGAGGATCACACACTGTAACTGTACAGAGTCACTGTTTATTCAGCAGGGTGAGGATCACTCACTGTGTAACTGTACAGAGTCACTGTTTATTCAGGGTGAGGATCACTCACTGTGTAACTGTACAGAGTCACTGTTTATTCAGGGTGAGGATCACTCACTGTGTAACTGTACAGAGTCACTGTTTATTCAGCAGGGTGAGGATCACTCACTGTGTAACTGTACAGAGTCACTGTTTATTCAGCAGGGTGAGGATCACTCACTGTGTCACTGTACAGAGTCACTGTTTATTCAGCAGGGTGAGGATCACTCACTGTAACTGTACAGAGTCACTGTTTATTCAGCAGGGTGAGGATCACTCACTGTCTAACTGTACAGAGTCACAGTTTATTCAGGGTGAGGATCACTCACTGGGTAACTGTACAGAGCCACTGTTTATTCAGCAGGGTGAGGATCACTCACTGTGTAACTGTACAGAGTCACTGTTCACTCTGGATAAGCATCACTCACTGTGTAACTGTACAGAGTCACTGTTTATTCAACAGGGTGAGGATCACTCACTGTGTAACTGTACAGAGTCACTGTTTATTCAACAGGGTGAGGATCACTCACTGTGTAACTGTACAGAGTCACTGTTTATTCAGGGTGAGGATCACTCACTGTGTAACTGTACAGAGTCACTGATTATTCAGGGTGAGGATCACTCACTGTGTAACTGTACAGAGTCACTGATTATTCAGGGTGAGGATCACTCACTGTGTAACTGTACAGAGTCACTGTTTATTCAGCAGGGTGAGGGTCAGTCACTGTGTAACTGTACAGAGTCACTGTTTATTCAGCAGAGTGAGGGTCACTCACTGTGTAACTGTACAGAGTCACTGTTTATTCAGCAGGGTGAGGATCACTCACTGTGTTTCTGTCCAGAGTCACTGTTTATTCAGCAGGGTGAGGATCACTCACTGTGTAACTGTACAGTCACTGTTTATTCAGGGTGAGGATCACTCACTGTGTAACTGTACAGAGTCACTGTTTATTCAGCAGGGTGAGGGTCACTCACTGTGTAACTGTACAGAGTCACTGTTTATTCAGAGTGAGGGTCACTCACTGTGTAACTGTACAGAGTCACTGTTTATTCATGGTGAGGGTCACTCACTGTGTAACTGTACAGAGTCACTGTTTATTCAGCAGGGTGAGGATCACTCTCTGTGTAACTGTACACAGTCACTGTTTATTCAGGGTGAGGATCACTCACTGTGTAACTGTACAGAATCACTGTTTATTCAGGGTGAGGATCACTCTCTGTGTAACTGTAGAGAGTCACTGTTTATTCAGGGTGAGGATCACTCACTGTGTAACTGTACAGAATCTGTTTATTCAGGCTGAGGATCACTCACTGTGTAACTGCACAGTCACTGTTTATTCAGCAGGGTGAGGATCACTCACTGTGTAACTGTACAGAGTCACTGTTTATTCAGGGTGAGGGTCACTCACTGTGTAACTGTACAGAGTCACTGTTCATTCAGCAGGGTGAGGATCACTCACTGTAACTGTACAGAGTCACTGTTTATTCAGCAGGGTGAGGATCACTCACTGTGTAACTGTACAGTGTCACTGTTTATTCAGCAGGGTGAGGATCACTCACAGGGTAACTGTACAGAGTCACTGTTTATTCAGGGTGAGGATCACTCACTATGTAACTGTACAGAGTCACTGTTTATTCAGGGTGAGGATCACTCACTGTGTAACTGTACAGAGTCACTGTTTATTCAGCAGGGTGAGGATCACACACTGTGTAACTGTACAGAGTCACTGTTCACTCAGGATAAGCATCACTCACTGTGTAACTGTACAGAGTCACTGTTTATTCAGAGTGAGGATCACTCACTGTGTAACTGTACAGAGTCACTGTTTATTCAGCAGGGTGAGGGTCACTCACTGTGTAACTGTACAGAGTCACTGTTTATTCAGCAGGGTGAGGGTCAGTCACTGTGTAACTGTACAGAGTCACTGTTTATTCAGCAGAGTGAGGGTCACTCACTGTGTAACTGTACAAAGTCACTGTTTATTCAGCAGGGTGAGGATCACTCACTGTGTTTCTGTCCAGAGTCACTGTTTATTCAGCAGGGTGAGGATCACTCACTGTGTAACTGTACAGTCACTGTTTATTCAGGGTGAGGATCACTCACTGTGTAACTGTACAGAGTCACTGTTTATTCAGCAGGGTGAGGGTCACTCACTGTGTAACTGTACAGAGTCACTGTTTATTCAGAGTGAGGGTCACTCACTGTGTAACTGTACAGAGTCACTGTTTATTCATGGTGAGGGTCACTCACTGTGTAACTGTACAGAGTCACTGTTTATTCAGCAGGGTGAGGATCACTCTCTGTGTAACTGTACACAGTCACTGTTTATTCAGGGTGAGGATCACTCACTGTGTAACTGTACAGAGTCACTGTTTATTCAGAGTGAGGATCACTCACTGTGTAACTGTACAGAGTCACTGTTTATTCAGCAGGGTGAGGATCACTCACTGAGTAACTGTACAGAGTCACTGTTTATTCAGCAGGGTGAGGATCACTCACTGTGTAACTGTACAGAGTCACTGTTTATTCAGAGTGAGGGTCACTCACTGTGTAACTGTACAGAGTCACTCTTTATTCAGAGTGAGGATCACTCACTGTTTAACTGTACACAGTCACTGTTTATTCAGGGTGAGGATCACTCACTGTGTAACTGTACAGAGTCACTGTTTATTCATGGTGAGGATCACTCACTGTGTAACTGTACAGAGTCACTCTTTATTCAGAGTGAGGATCACTCACTGTGTAACTGTACACAGTCACTGTTTATTCAGGGTGAGGATCACTCACTGTGTAACTGTACAGAGTCACTGTTTATTCAGCAGGGTGAGGATCACTCACTGGGTAACTGTACAGAGTCACTGTTTATTCAGGGTGAGGATCACTCACTATGTAACTGTACAGAGTCACTGTTTATTCAGGGTGAGGATCACTCACTGTGTAACTGTACAGAGTCACTGTTTATTCAGCAGGGTGAGGATCACACACTGTGTAACTGTACAGAGTCACTGTTCACTCAGGATAAGCATCACTCACTGTGTAACTGTACAGAGTCACTGTTTATTCAGAGTGAGGATCACTCACTGTGTAACTGTACAGAGTCACTGTTTATTCAGCAGGGTGAGGATCACTCACTGTGTAACTGTACAGAGTCACTGTTTATTCAGAGTGAGGATCACTCACTGTGTAACTGTACAGAGTCACTGTTTATTCAGCAGGGTGAGGGTCACTCACTGTGTAACTGTACAGTCACTGTTTATTCAGAGTGAGGGTCACTCACTGTGTAACTGTACAGAGTCACTGTTTATTCAGGGTGAGGATCACTCACTGTGTAACTGTACAGAGTCACTCTTTATTCAGAGTGAGGATCACTCACTGTGTAACTGTACACAGTCACTGTTTATTCAGGGTGAGGATCACTCACTGTGTAACTGTACAGAGTCACTGTTTATTCAGCAGGGTGAGGGTCACTCACTGTGTAACTGTACAGAGTCACTGTTTATTCAGAGTGAGGGTCACTCACTGTGTAACTGTACAGAGTCACTGTTTATTCAGCAGGGTGAGGATCACTCACTGTGTAACTGTACAGAGTCACTGTTTATTCAGCAGGGTGAGGATCACTCACTGTGTAACTGTACAGAGTCACTGTTTATTCAGGGTGAGGATCACTCACTGTGTAACTGTACAGAGTCACTGTTTATTCAGCAGGGTGAGGGTCAGTCACTGTGTAACTGTACAGAGTCACTGTTTATTCAGCAGAGTGAGGGTCACTCACTGTGTAACTGTACAGAGTCACTGTTTATTCAGCAGGGTGAGGATCACTCACTGTGTTTCTGTCCAGAGTCACTGTTTATTCAGCAGGGTGAGGATCACTCACTGTGTAACTGTACAGTCACTGTTTATTCAGGGTGAGGATCACTCACTGTGTAACTGTACAGAGTCACTGTTTATTCAGCAGGGTGAGGGTCACTCACTGTGTAACTGTACAGAGTCACTGTTTATTCAGAGTGAGGGTCACTCACTGTGTAACTGTACAGAGTCACTGTTTATTCATGGTGAGGGTCACTCACTGTGTAACTGTACAGAGTCACTGTTTATTCAGCAGGGTGAGGATCACTCTCTGTGTAACTGTACACAGTCACTGTTTATTCAGGGTGAGGATCACTCACTGTGTAACTGTACAGAGTCACTGTTTATTCAGAGTGAGGATCACTCACTGTGTAACTGTACAGAGTCACTGTTTATTCAGCAGGGTGAGGGTCACTCACTGTGTAACTGTACAGAGTCACTCTTTATTCAGAGTGAGGATCACTCACTGTGTAACTGTACACAGTCACTGTTTATTCAGGGTGAGGATCACTCACTGTGTAACTGTACAGAGTCACTGTTTATTCATGGTGAGGATCACTCACTGTGTAACTGTACAGAGTCACTGTTTATTCAGCAGGGTGAGGATCACTCACTGTGTAACTGTACACAGTCACTGTTTATTCAGGGTGAGGATCACTCACTATGTAACTGTACAGAGTCACTGTTTATTCAGGGTGAGGATCACTCACTGTGTAACTGTACAGAGTCACTGTTTATTCAGCAGGGTGAGGATCACACACTGTGTAACTGTACAGAGTCACTGTTCACTCAGGATAAGCATCACTCACTGTGTAACTGTACAGAGTCACTGTTTATTCAGAGTGAGGATCACTCACTGTGTAACTGTACAGAGTCACTGTTTATTCAGCAGGGTGAGGATCACTCACTGTGTAACTGTACAGAGTCACTGTTTATTCAGAGTGAGGATCACTCACTGTGTAACTGTACAGAGTCACTGTTTATTCAGCAGGGTGAGGGTCACTCACTGTGTAACTGTACAGTCACTGTTTATTCAGAGTGAGGGTCACTCACTGTGTAACTGTACAGAGTCACTGTTTATTCAGGGTGAGGATCACTCACTGTGTAACTGTACAGAGTCACTCTTTATTCAGAGTGAGGATCACTCACTGTGTAACTGTACACAGTCACTGTTTATTCAGGGTGAGGATCACTCACTGTGTAACTGTACAGAGTCACTGTTTATTCAGCAGGGTGAGGGTCACTCACTGTGTAACTGTACAGAGTCACTGTTTATTCAGAGTGAGGGTCACTCACTGTGTAACTGTACAGAGTCACTGTTTATTCAGCAGGGTGAGGATCACTCACTGTGTAACTGTACAGAGTCACTGTTTATTCAGCAGGGTGAGGATCACTCACTGTGTAACTGTACAGAGTCACTGTTTATTCAGGGTGAGGATCACTCACTGTGTAACTGTACAGAGTCACTGTTTATTCAGCAGGGTGAGGGTCAGTCACTGTGTAACTGTACAGAGTCACTGTTTATTCAGCAGAGTGAGGGTCACTCACTGTGTAACTGTACAGAGTCACTGTTTATTCAGCAGGGTGAGGATCACTCACTGTGTTTCTGTCCAGAGTCACTGTTTATTCAGCAGGGTGAGGATCACTCACTGTGTAACTGTACAGTCACTGTTTATTCAGGGTGAGGATCACTCACTGTGTAACTGTACAGAGTCACTGTTTATTCAGCAGGGTGAGGGTCACTCACTGTGTAACTGTACAGAGTCACTGTTTATTCAGAGTGAGGGTCACTCACTGTGTAACTGTACAGAGTCACTGTTTATTCATGGTGAGGGTCACTCACTGTGTAACTGTACAGAGTCACTGTTTATTCAGCAGGGTGAGGATCACTCTCTGTGTAACTGTACACAGTCACTGTTTATTCAGGGTGAGGATCACTCACTGTGTAACTGTACAGAGTCACTGTTTATTCAGAGTGAGGATCACTCACTGTGTAACTGTACAGAGTCACTGTTTATTCAGCAGGGTGAGGGTCACTCACTGTGTAACTGTACAGAGTCACTCTTTATTCAGAGTGAGGATCACTCACTGTGTAACTGTACACAGTCACTGTTTATTCAGGGTGAGGATCACTCACTGTGTAACTGTACAGAGTCACTGTTTATTCATGGTGAGGATCACTCACTGTGTAACTGTACAGAGTCACTCTTTATTCAGAGTGAGGATCACTCACTGTGTAACTGTACACAGTCACAGTTTATTCAGGGTGAGGATCACTCACTGTGTAACTGTACAGAGTCACTGTTTATTCAGCAGGGTGAGGATCACTCACTGGGTAACTGTACAGAGTCACTGTTTATTCAGGGTGAGGATCACTCACTATGTAACTGTACAGAGTCACTGTTTATTCAGGGTGAGGATCACTCACTGTGTAACTGTACAGAGTCACTGTTTATTCAGCAGGGTGAGGATCACACACTGTGTAACTGTACAGAGTCACTGTTCACTCAGGATAAGCATCACTCACTGTGTAACTGTACAGAGTCACTGTTTATTCAGAGTGAGGATCACTCACTGTGTAACTGTACAGAGTCACTGTTTATTCAGCAGGGTGAGGATCACTCACTGTGTAACTGTACAGAGTCACTGTTTATTCAGAGTGAGGATCACTCACTGTGTAACTGTACAGAGTCACTGTTTATTCAGCAGGGTGAGGGTCACTCACTGTGTAACTGTACAGTCACTGTTTATTCAGAGTGAGGGTCACTCACTGTGTAACTGTACAGAGTCACTGTTTATTCAGGGTGAGGATCACTCACTGTGTAACTGTACAGAGTCACTCTTTATTCAGAGTGAGGATCACTCACTGTGTAACTGTACACAGTCACTGTTTATTCAGGGTGAGGATCACTCACTGTGTAACTGTACAGAGTCACTGTTTATTCAGCAGGGTGAGGGTCACTCACTGTGTAACTGTACAGAGTCACTGTTTATTCAGAGTGAGGGTCACTCACTGTGTAACTGTACAGAGTCACTGTTTATTCAGCAGGGTGAGGATCACTCACTGTGTAACTGTACAGAGTCACTGTTTATTCAGCAGGGTGAGGATCACTCACTGTGTAACTGTACAGAGTCACTGTTTATTCAGGGTGAGGATCACTCACTGTGTAACTGTACAGAGTCACTGTTTATTCAGCAGGGTGAGGGTCAGTCACTGTGTAACTGTACAGAGTCACTGTTTATTCAGCAGGGTGAGGATCACTCTCTGTGTAACTGTACAGAGTCACTGTTTATTCAGGGTGAATATCACGCACTGTGTAACTGTACAGAGTCACTTTTTATTCAGGGTGAGGATCACTCACTGTGTATCTGTACAGAGTCACTGTTTATTCAGGGTGAGGATCACTCACTGTGTAACTGTACAGAGTCACTGTTTATTCAGCAGGGTGAGGATCACTCACTGTAACTGTACAGTCACTGTTTATTCAGAGTGAGGATCACTCACTGTGTAACTGTACAGAGGCACTGTTTATTCAGGGTGAGGATCACTCACTGTGTAACTGTACAGAGTCACTGTTTATTCATGGTGAGGGTCACTCATTGTGTAACTGTACAGAGTCACTGTTTATTCAGCAGGGTGAGGATCACTCACTGTGTAACTGTACAGAGTCACTGATTATTCACGGTGAGGATCACTCACTGTGTAACTGTACAGAATCACTGTTTATTCAGGGTGAGGATCACTCACTGTGTAACTGTACAGAATCACTGTTTATTCAGGGTGAGGATCACTCACTGTGTAACTGCACAGAGTCACTGTTTATTCAGCAGGGCGAGGATCACTCACTGTGTAACTGTACAGTGTCACTGTTTATTCAGGGTGAGGATCACTCACTGTGTAACTGTACAGAGTCACTGTTTATTCAGCAGGGTGAGGATCACTCACTGTGTAACTGTACAGAGTCACTGTTTATTCAGCAGTGTGAGGATCACTCACTGTGTAACTGTACAGAGTCACTGTTTATTCAGCAGGGTGAGGATCACTCACTGTGTAACTGTACAGAGTCACTGTTTATTCAGCAGGGTGAGGATCACTCACTGTGTAACCGTACAGAGTCACTGTTTATTCAGCAGGGTGAGGATCACTCACTGGGTAACTGTACAGAGTCACTGTTTATTCAGGGTGAGGATCACTCACTATGTAACTGTACAGAGTCACTGTTTATTCAGGGTGAGGATCACTCACTGTGTAACTGTACAGAGTCACTGTTTATTCAGCAGGGTGAGGATCACACACTGTGTAACTGTACAGAGTCACTGTTCACTCAGGATAAGCATCACTCACTGTGTAACTGTACAGAGTCACTGTTTATTCAGAGTGAGGATCACTCACTGTGTAACTGTACAGAGTCACTGTTTATTCAGCAGGGTGAGGGTCACTCACTGTGTAACTGTACAGTCACTGTTTATTCAGAGTGAGGGTCACTCACTGTGTAACTGAACAGAGTCACTGTTTATTCAGGGTGATGATCTCTCGCTGTGTAACTGTACAGAGTCACTGTTTATTCAGAGTGAGGATCACTCACTGTGTAACTGTACAGAGTCACTGTTTATTCAGAGTGAGGGTCACTCACTGTATAACTGTACAGAGTCACTGTTTATTCAGCAGGTGAGGATCACGCACTGTGTATCTGTACAGAATCACTGTTTATTCAGGGTGAGGGTCAGTCACTGTGTAACTGTACAGAGTCACTGTTTATTCAGCAGGGTGAGGATCACTCACTGTGTAACTGTACAGAGTCACTGTTTATTCAGCAGAGTGAGGGTCACTCACTGTGTAACTGTACAGAGTCACTGTTTATTCAGGGTGAGGATCACTATCTGTGTAACTGTACAGAGTCACTGTTTATTCAGCAGAGTGAGGGTCACTCACTGTGTAACTGTACAGAGTCACTGTTTATTCAGCAGGGTGAGGATCACTCACTGTGTATCTGTACAGAATCACTGTTTATTCAGGGTGAGGGTCAGTCACTGTGTAACTGTACAGAGTCACTGTTTATTCAGCAGAGTGAGGGTCACTCACTGTGTAACTGTACAGAGTCACTGTTTATTCAGCAGGGTGAGGATCACTCACTGTGTATCTGTACAGAGTCACTGTTTATTCAGCAGGGTGAGGGTCAGTCACTGTGTAACTGTACAGAGTCACTGTTTATTCAGCAGCGTGAGGGTCACTCACTGTGTAACTGTACAGAGTCACTGTTTATTCAGCAGGGTGAGGATCACTCACTGTGTAACTGTACAAAGTCACTGTTTATTCAGCAGAGTGAGGGTCACTCACTGTGTAACTGTACAGAGTCACTGTTTATTCAGGGTGAGGATCACTCACTGAGTAACTGTACAGAGTCACTGTTTATTCAGCAGGGTGAGGATCACTCACTGTGTAACTGTACAGATTCAATGTTTATTCACGGTGAGGATCACTCACTGTGTAACTGTACAGAGTCACTGTTTATTCAGCAGGGTGAGGATCACTCACTGTGTAACTGTACAGAGTCACTGTTTATTCAGCAGGGTGAGGATCACTCACTGTGTAACTGTACAGTGTCACTGTTTATTCAGCAGGGTGAGGATCGCTCACTGTTTAACTGTACAGAGTCACTGTTTATTCAGCAGGGTGAGGATCACTCACTGTGTAACTGTACAGAGTCACTGTTTATTCAGGGTGAGGATCACGCACTGTGTAACTGTACAGAGTCACTCTTTATTCAGGGTGAGGATCACTCACTGTGTAACTATACAGAGTCACTGTTTATTCAGCAGGGTGAGGATCACTCACTGTGTAACTGTACAGAGTCACTGTTTATTCAGGGTGAGGATCGCTCACTGTGTAACTGTACAGAGACACTGTTTATTCAGCAGGGTGAGGATCACTCACTGTGTAACTGTACAGAGTCACTGTTTATTCAGGGTGAGGATCACGCACTGTGTAACTGTACAGAGTCACTGTTTATTCAGGGTGAGGATCACGCACTGTGTAACTGTACAGAGTCACTGTTTATTCAGGGTGAGGATCACTCACTGTGTAACTGTACAGAGTCACTGTTTATTCAGGGTGAGGATCACTCACTGTGTAACTGTACAGAATCACTGTTTATTCAGGGTGAGGATCACTCACTGTGTAACTGTACAGAGTCACTGTTTATTCAGCAGGGTGAGGATCCGTCACTGTGTAACTGTACAGAGTCACTGTTTATTCAGCAGCGTGAGGGTCACTCACTGTGTAACTGTACAGAGTCAATGTTTATTCACGGTGAGGATCACTCACTGTGTAACTGTACAGAGTCACTTTATTCAGCACGGTGAGGATCACTCACTGTGTAACTGTACAGAGTCACTGTTTATTCAGGGTGAGGATCACGCACTGTGTAACTGTACAGAGTCACTGTTTATTCAGAGTGAGGGTCACTCACTGTGTAACTGTACAGAGTCACTGTTTATTCAGCAGGGTGAGGATCACTCACTGTGTAACTGTACAGAGTCACTGTTTATTCAGCAGGGTGAGGCTCACTCACTGTGTAACTGTACAGAGTCACTGTTTATTCAGCAGGGTGAAGGTCAGTCACTGTGTAACTGTACAGAGTCACTGTTTATTCAGCAGAGTGAGGGTCACTCACTGTGTAACTGTACAGAGTCACTGTTTATTCAGCAGGGTGAGGATCACTCACTGTGTATCTGTACAGAGTCACTGTTTATTCAGCAGGGTGAGGGTCAGTCACTGTGTAACTGTACAGAGTCACTGTTTATTCAGCAGCGTGAGGGTCACTCACTGTGTAACTGTACAGAGTCACTGTTTATTCAGCAGGGTGAGGATCACTCACTGTGTAACTGTACAGAGTCACTGTTTATTCAGGGTGAATATCACGCACTGTGTAACTGTACAGAGTCACTGTTTATTCAGGGTGAGGATCACTCACTGTGTAACTGTACAGAGTCACTGTTTATTCAGGGTGAGGATCACTCACTGTGTAACTGTACAGAGTCACTGTTTATTCAGGGTGAGGATCACTCACTGAGTAACTGTACAGAGTCACTGTTTATTCAGCAGGGTGAGGATCACTCACTGTGTAACTGTACAGAGTCACTGTTTATTCAGCAGAGTGAGGGTCACTCACTGTGTAACTGTACAGAGTCACTGTTTATTCAGGGTGAGGATCACTATCTGTGTAACTGTACAGAGTCACTGTTTATTCAGCAGAGTGAGGGTCACTCACTGTGTAACTGTACAGAGTCACTGTTTATTCAGCAGGGTGAGGATCACTCACTGTGTATCTGTACAGAATCACTGTTTATTCAGGGTGAGGGTCAGTCACTGTGTAACTGTACAGAGTCACTGTTTATTCAGCAGAGTGAGGGTCACTCACTGTGTAACTGTACAGAGTCACTGTTTATTCAGCAGGGTGAGGATCACTCACTGTGTATCTGTACAGAGTCACTGTTTATTCAGCAGGGTGAGGGTCAGTCACTGTGTAACTGTACAGAGTCACTGTTTATTCAGCAGCGTGAGGGTCACTCACTGTGTAACTGTACAGAGTCACTGTTTATTCAGCAGGGTGAGGATCACTCACTGTGTAACTGTACAAAGTCACTGTTTATTCAGCAGAGTGAGGGTCACTCACTGTGTAACTGTACAGAGTCACTGTTTATTCAGGGTGAGGATCACTCACTGAGTAACTGTACAGAGTCACTGTTTATTCAGCAGGGTGAGGATCACTCACTGTGTAACTGTACAGATTCAATGTTTATTCACGGTGAGGATCACTCACTGTGTAACTGTACAGAGTCACTGTTTATTCAGCAGGGTGAGGATCACTCACTGTGTAACTGTACAGTGTCACTGTTTATTCAGCAGGGTGAGGATCGCTCACTGTGTAACTGTACAGTCACTGTTTATTCAGCAGGGTGAGGATCACTCACTGTGTAACTGTACAGAGTCACTGTTTATTCAGGGTGAGGATCACGCACTGTGTAACTGTACAGAGTCACTCTTTATTCAGGGTGAGGATCACTCACTGTGTAACTATACAGAGTCACTGTTTATTCAGCAGGGTGAGGATCACTCACTGTGTAACTGTACAGAGTCACTGTTTATTCAGGGTGAGGATCGCTCACTGTGTAACTGTACAGAGTCACTGTTTATTCAGCAGGGTGAGGATCACTCACTGTGTAACTGTACAGAGTCACTGTTTATTCAGGGTGAGGATCACGCACTGTGTAACTGTACAGAGTCACTGTTTATTCAGGGTGAGGATCACGCACTGTGTAACTGTACAGAGTCACTGTTTATTCAGGGTGAGGATCACTCACTGTGTAACTGTACAGAGTCACTGTTTATTCAGGGTGAGGATCACTCACTGTGTAACTGTACAGAATCACTGTTTATTCAGGGTGAGGATCACTCACTGTGTAACTGTACAGAGTCACTGTTTATTCAGCAGGGTGAGGATCCGTCACTGTGTAACTGTACAGAGTCACTGTTTATTCAGCAGCGTGAGGGTCACTCACTGTGTAACTGTACAGAGTCACTGTTTATTCAGCAGGGTGAGGATCACTCACTGTGTAACTGTACAAAGTCACTGTTTATTCAGCAGAGTGAGGGTCACTCACTGTGTAACTGTACAGAGTCACTGTTTATTCAGGGTGAGGATCACTCACTGAGTAACTGTACAGAGTCACTGTTTATTCAGCAGGGTGAGGATCACTCACTGTGTAACTGTACAGATTCAATGTTTATTCACGGTGAGGATCACTCACTGTGTAACTGTACAGAGTCACTGTTTATTCAGCAGGGTGAGGATCACTCACTGTGTAACTGTACAGTGTCACTGTTTATTCAGCAGGGTGAGGATCGCTCACTGTGTAACTGTACAGAGTCACTGTTTATTCAGCAGGGTGAGGATCACTCACTGTGTAACTGTACAGAGTCACTGTTTATTCAGGGTGAGGATCACGCACTGTGTAACTGTACAGAGTCACTCTTTATTCAGGGTGAGGATCACTCACTGTGTAACTATACAGAGTCACTGTTTATTCAGCAGGGTGAGGATCACTCACTGTGTAACTGTACAGAGTCACTGTTTATTCAGGGTGAGGATCGCTCACTGTGTAACTGTACAGAGTCACTGTTTATTCAGCAGGGTGAGGATCACTCACTGTGTAACTGTACAGAGTCACTGTTTATTCAGGGTGAGGATCACGCACTGTGTAACTGTACAGAGTCACTGTTTATTCAGGGTGAGGATCACGCACTGTGTAACTGTACAGAGTCACTGTTTATTCAGGGTGAGGATCACTCACTGTGTAACTGTACAGAGTCACTGTTTATTCAGGGTGAGGATCACTCACTGTGTAACTGTACAGAATCACTGTTTATTCAGGGTGAGGATCACTCACTGTGTAACTGTACAGAGTCACTGTTTATTCAGCAGGGTGAGGATCCGTCACTGTGTAACTGTACAGAGTCACTGTTTATTCAGCAGCGTGAGGGTCACTCACTGTGTAACTGTACAGAGTCAATGTTTATTCACGGTGAGGATCACTCACTGTGTAACTGTACAGAGTCACTGTTTATTCAGCACGGTGAGGATCACTCACTGTGTAACTGTACAGAGTCACTGTTTATTCAGGGTGAGGATCACGCACTGTGTAACTGTACAGAGTCACTGTTTATTCAGAGTGAGGGTCACTCACTGTGTAACTGTACAGAGTCACTGTTTATTCAGCAGGGTGAGGATCACTCACTGTGTAACTGTACAGAGTCACTGTTTATTCAGCAGGGTGAGGCTCACTCACTGTGTAACTGTACAGAGTCACTGTTTATTCAGCAGGGTGAAGGTCAGTCACTGTGTAACTGTACAGAGTCACTTTATTCAGCAGAGTGAGGGTCACTCACTGTGTAACTGTACAGAGTCACTGTTTATTCAGCAGGGTGAGGATCACTCACTGTGTATCTGTACAGAGTCACTGTTTATTCAGCAGGGTGAGGGTCAGTCACTGTGTAACTGTACAGAGTCACTGTTTATTCAGCAGCGTGAGGGTCACTCACTGTGTAACTGTACAGAGTCACTGTTTATTCAGCAGGGTGAGGATCACTCACTGTGTAACTGTACAGAGTCACTGTTTATTCAGGGTGAATATCACGCACTGTGTAACTGTACAGAGTCACTGTTTATTCAGGGTGAGGATCACTCACTGTGTAACTGTACAGAGTCACTGTTTATTCAGGGTGAGGATCACTCACTGTGTAACTGTACAGAGTCACTGTTTATTCAGGGTGAGGATCACTCACTGAGTAACTGTACAGAGTCACTGTTTATTCAGCAGGGTGAGGATCACTCACTGTGTAACTGTACAGAGTCACTGTTTATTCAGCAGGGTGAGGATCACTCACTGTGTAACTGTACAGAGTCACTGTTTATTCAGGGTGAGGATCACTCACTGTGTAACTGTACAGAGTCACTGTTTATTCAGCAGGGTGAGGATCACTCACTGTAACTGTACAGTCACTGTTTATTCAGAGTGAGGATCACTCACTGTGTAACTGTACAGAGTCACTGTTTATTCAGCAGGGTGAGGGTCACTCACTGTGTAACTACACAGAGTCACTGTTTATTCAGAGTGAGGGTCACTCACTGTGTAACTGTACAGAGTCACTGTTTATTCAGCAGGGTGAGGATCACTCACTGTGTATCTGTACAGAGTCACTGTTTATTCAGCAGGGTGACGGTCAGTCACTGTGTAACTGTACAGAGTCACTGTTTATTCAGCAGGGTGAGGATCACTCACTGTGTAACTGTACAAAGTCACTGTTTATTCAGGGTGAGGATCACGCACTGTGTAACTGTACAGAGTCACTGTTTATTCAGGGTGAGGATCACTCACTGTGTAACTGTACAGAGTCACTGTTTATTCAGGGTGAGGATCACTCACTGAGTAACTGTACAGAGTCACTGTTTATTCAGCAGGGTGAGGATCACTCACTGTGTAACTGTACAGAGTCAATGTTAATTCACGGTGAGGATCACTCACTGTGTAACTGTACAGAGTCACTGTTTATTCAGCAGGGTGAGGATCACTCACTGTGTAACTGTACAGAGTCACTGTTTATTCAGGGTGAGGATCACGCACTGTGTAACTGTACAGTCACTGTTTATTCAGGGTGAGGATCACTCACTGTGTAACTGTACAGAGTCACTGTTTATTCAGCAGGGTGAGGATCACACACTGTGTAACTGTACAGAGTCACTGTTCACTCAGGATAAGCATCACTCACTGTGTAACTGTACAGAGTCACTGTTTATTCAGCAGGGTGAGGGTCACTCACTGTGTAACTGTACAGTCACTGTTTATTCAGAGTGAGGGTCACTCACTGTGTAACTGAACAGAGTCACTGTTTATTCAGGGTGATGATCTCTCGCTGTGTAACTGTACAGAGTCACTGTTTATTCAGAGTGAGGATCACTCACTGTGTAACTGTACAGAGTCACTGTTTATTCAGAGTGAGGGTCACTCATTGTGTAACTGTACAGAGTCACTGTTTATTCAGCAGGGTGAGGATCACGCACTGTGTATCTGAACAGAATCACTGTTTATTCAGGGTGAGGGTCAGTCACTGTGTAACTGTACAGAGTCACTGTTTATTCAGCAGGGTGAGGATCACTCACTGTGTAACTGTACAGAGTCACTGTTTATTCAGCAGAGTGAGGGTCACTCACTGTGTAACTGTACAGAGTCACTGTTTATTCAGGGTGAGGATCACTAACTGTGTAACTGTACAGAGTCACTGTTTATTCAGCAGAGTGAGGGTCACTCACTGTGTAACTGTACAGAGTCACTGTTTATTCAGCAGGGTGAGGATCACTCACTGTGTATCTGTACAGAATCACTGTTTATTCAGGGTGAGGGTCAGTCACTGTGTAACTGTACAGAGTCACTGTTTATTCAGCAGAGTGAGGGTCACTCACTGTGTAACTGTACAGAGTCACTGTTTATTCAGCAGGGTGAGGATCACTCACTGTGTATCTGTACAGAGTCACTGTTTATTCAGCAGGGTGAGGGTCAGTCACTGTGTAACTGTACAGAGTCACTGTTTATTCAGCAGCGTGAGGGTCACTCACTGTGTAACTGTACAGAGTCACTGTTTATTCAGCAGGGTGAGGATCACTCACTGTGTAAATGTACAGAGTCACTGTTTATTCAGCAGAGTGAGGGTCACTCACTGTGTAACTGTACAGAGTCACTGTTTATTCAGGGTGAGGATCACTCACTGAGTAACTGTACAGAGTCACTGTTTATTCAGCAGGGTGAGGATCACTCACTGTGTAACTGTACAGATTCAATGTTTATTCACGGTGAGGATCACTCACTGTGTAACTGTACAGAGTCACTGTTTATTCAGCAGGGTGAGGATCACTCACTGTGTAACTGTACAGAGTCACTGTTTATTCAGCAGGGTGAGGATCACTCACTGTGTAACTGTACAGAGTCACTGTTTATTCAGGGTGAGGATCACGCACTGTGTAACTGTACAGAGTCACTGTTTATTCAGGGTGAGGATCACGCACTGTGTAACTGTACAGAGTCACTGTTTATTCAGCAGGGTGAGGATCAGTCACTGTGTAACTGTACAGAGTCACTGTTTATTCAGCAGCGTGAGGGTCACTCACTGTGTAACTGTACAGAGTCACTGTTTATTCAGCAGGGTGAGGATCACTCACTGTGTAACTGTACAAAGTCACTGTTTATTCAGGGTGAGGATCACGCACTGTGTAACTGTACAGAGTCACTGTTTATTCAGGGTGAGGATCACTCACTGTGTAACTGTACAGAGTCACTGTTTATTCAGGGTGAGGATCACTCACTGAGTAACTGTACAGAGTCACTGTTTATTCAGCAGGGTGAGGATCACTCACTGTGTAACTGTACTGAGTCACTGTTTATTCAGCAGGGTGAGGATCACTCACTGTGTAACTGTACAGAGTCAATGTTTATTCACGGTGAGGATCACTCACTGTGTAACTGTACAGAGTCACTGTTTATTCAGGGTGAGGATCACGCACTGTGTAACTGTACAGAGTCACTGTTTATTCAGAGTGAGGCTCACTCACTGTGTAACTGTACAGAGTCACTGTTTATTCAGCAGGGTGAGGATCACTCACTGTGTAACTGTACAGAGTCACTGTTTATTCAGCAGGGTGAGGCTCACTCACTGTGTAACTGTACAGAGTCACTGTTTATTCAGCAGGGTGAAGGTCAGTCACTGTGTAACTGTACAGAGTCACTGTTTATTCAGCAGAGTGAGGGTCACTCACTGTGTAACTGTACAGAGTCACTGTTTATTCAGCAGGGTGAGGATCACTCACTGTGTATCTGTACAGAGTCACTGTTTATTCAGCAGGGTGAGGGTCAGTCACTGTGTAACTGTACAGAGTCACTGTTTATTCAGCAGCGTAAGGGTCACTCACTGTGTAACTGTACAGAGTCACTGTTTATTCAGCAGGGTGAGGATCACTCACTGTGTAACTGTACAGAGTCACTGTTTATTCAGGGTGAGGATCACTCAGTGTGTAACTGTACAGAGTCACTGTTTATACAGGGTGAGGATCACTCACTGTGTAACTGTACAGAGTCACTGTTTATTCAGGGTGAGGATCACTCACTGAGTAACTGTACAGAGTCACTGTTTATTCAGCAGGGTAAGGATCACTCACTGTGTAACTGTACAGAGTCACTGTTTATTCAGCAGGGTGAGGCTCACTCACTGTGTAACTGTACAGAGTCACTGTTTATTCAGCAGGGTGAAGGTCAGTCACTGTGTAACTGTACAGAATCACTGTTTATTCAGTAGAGTGAGGGTCACTCACTGTGTAACTGTACAGAGTCACTGTTTATTCAGCAGGGTGAGGATCACTCACTGTGTATCTGTACAGAGTCACTGTTTATTCAGCAGGGTGAGGGTCAGTCACTGTGTAACTGTACAGAGTCACTGTTTATTCAGCAGCGTGAGGGTCACTCACTGTGTAACTGTACAGAGTCACTGTTTATTCAGCAGGGTGAGGATCACTCACTGTGTAACTGTACAGAGTCACTGTTTATTCAGGGTGAGGATCACTCACTGTGTAACTGTACAGAGTCACTGTTTATTCAGGGTGAGGATCACGCACTGTGTAACTGTACAGAGTCACTGTTTATTCAGAGTGAGGGTCACTCACTGTGTAACTGTACAGAGTCACTGTTTATTCAGCAGGGTGAGGGTCACTCACTGTGTAACTGTACAGAGTCACTGTTTATTCAGCAGGGTGAGGATCACTCACTGTGTAACTGTACAGAGTCACTGTTTATTCAGCAGGGTGAGGCTCACTCACTGTGTAACTGTACAGAGTCACTGTTTATTCAGCAGGGTGAGGATCACTCACTGTGTAACTGTACAGAGTCACTGTTTATTCAGCAGGGTGAGGGTCACTCACTGTGTAACTGTACAGAGTCACTGTTTATTCAGCAGGGTGAGGATCACTCACTGTGTAACTGTACAGAGTCACTGTTTATTCAGCAGGGTGAGGCTCACTCACTGTGTAACTGTACAGAGTCACTGTTTATTCAGCAGGGTGAAGGTCAGTCACTGTGTAACTGTACAGAGTCACTGTTTATTCAGCAGAGTGAGGGTCACTCACTGTGTATCTGTACAGAGTCACTGTTTATTCAGCAGGGTGAGGATCACTCACTGTGTATCTGTACAGAGTCACTGTTTATTCAGCAGGGTGAGGGTCAGTCACTGTGTAACTGTACAGAGTCACTGTTTATTCAGCAGCGTGAGGGTCACTCACTGTGTAACTGTACAGAGTCACTGTTTATTCAGCAGGGTGAGGATCACTCACTGTGTAACTGTACAGAGTCACTGTTTATTCAGGGTGAGGATCACTCACTGTGTAACTGTACAGAGTCACTGTTTATTCAGGGTGAGGATCACTCACTGTGTAACTGTACAGAGTCACTGTTTATTCAGGGTGAGGATCACTCACTGAGTAACTGTACAGAGTCACTGTTTATTCAGCAGAGTGAGGGTCACTCACTGTGTAACTGTACAGAGTCACTGTTTATTCAGCAGGGTGAGGATCACTCACTGTGTATCTGTACAGAGTCACTGTTTATTCAGCAGGGTGAGGGTCAGTCACTGTGTAACTGTACAGAGTCACTGTTTATTCAGCAGCGTGAGGGTCACTCACTGTGTAACTGTACAGAGTCACTGTTTATTCAGCAGGGTGAGGATCACTCACTGTGTAACTGTACAGAGTCACTGTTTATTCAGGGTGAGGATCACTCACTGTGTAACTGTACAGAGTCACTGTTTATTCAGGGTGAGGATCACTCACTGAGTAACTGTACAGAGTCACTGTTTATTCAGCAGGGTGAGGATCACTCACTGTGTAACTGTACAGAGTCACTGTTTATTCAGCAGGGTGAGGATCACTCACTGTGTAACTGTACAGAGTCACTGTTTATTCAGGGTGAGGATCACTCACTGTGTAACTGTACAGAATCACTGTTTATTCAGGGTGAGGATCACTCACTGTGTAACTGTACAGAGTCACTGTTTATTCAGCAGGGTGAGGATCACTCACTCTGTATCTGTACAGAGTCACTGTTTATTCAGCAGGGTGAGGGTCAGTCACTGTGTAACTGTACAGAGTCACTGTTTATTCAGCAGCGTGAGGGTCACTCACTGTGTAACTGTACAGAGTCACTGTTTATTCAGCAGGGTGAGGATCACTCACTGTGTAACTGTACAGAGTCACTGTTTATTCAGGGTGAGGATCACTCACTGTGTAACTGTACAGAGTCACTGTTTATTCAGAGTGAGGGTCACTCACTGTATAACTGTACAGAGTCACTGTTTATTCAGCAGGTGAGGATCACGCACTGTGTATCTGTACAGAATCACTGTTTATTCAGGGTGAGGGTCAGTCACTGTGTAACTGTACAGAGTCACTGTTTATTCAGCAGGGTGAGGATCACTCACTGTGTAACTGTACAGAGTCACTGTTTATTCAGCAGAGTGAGGGTCACTCACTGTGTAACTGTACAGAGTCACTGTTTATTCAGGGTGAGGATCACTATCTGTGTAACTGTACAGAGTCACTGTTTATTCAGCAGAGTGAGGGTCACTCACTGTGTAACTGTACAGAGTCACTGTTTATTCAGCAGGGTGAGGATCACTCACTGTGTATCTGTACAGAATCACTGTTTATTCAGGGTGAGGGTCAGTCACTGTGTAACTGTACAGAGTCACTGTTTATTCAGCAGAGTGAGGGTCACTCACTGTGTAACTGTACAGAGTCACTGTTTATTCAGCAGGGTGAGGATCACTCACTGTGTATCTGTACAGAGTCACTGTTTATTCAGCAGGGTGAGGGTCAGTCACTGTGTAACTGTACAGAGTCACTGTTTATTCAGCAGCGTGAGGGTCACTCACTGTGTAACTGTACAGAGTCACTGTTTATTCAGCAGGGTGAGGATCACTCACTGTGTAACTGTACAAAGTCACTGTTTATTCAGCAGAGTGAGGGTCACTCACTGTGTAACTGTACAGAGTCACTGTTTATTCAGGGTGAGGATCACTCACTGAGTAACTGTACAGAGTCACTGTTTATTCAGCAGGGTGAGGATCACTCACTGTGTAACTGTACAGATTCAATGTTTATTCACGGTGAGGATCACTCACTGTGTAACTGTACAGAGTCACTGTTTATTCAGCAGGGTGAGGATCACTCACTGTGTAACTGTACAGAGTCACTGTTTATTCAGCAGGGTGAGGATCACTCACTGTGTAACTGTACAGTGTCACTGTTTATTCAGCAGGGTGAGGATCGCTCACTGTGTAACTGTACAGAGTCACTGTTTATTCAGCAGGGTGAGGATCACTCACTGTGTAACTGTACAGAGTCACTGTTTATTCAGGGTGAGGATCACGCACTGTGTAACTGTACAGAGTCACTCTTTATTCAGGGTGAGGATCACTCACTGTGTAACTATACAGAGTCACTGTTTATTCAGCAGGGTGAGGATCACTCACTGTGTAACTGTACAGAGTCACTGTTTATTCAGGGTGAGGATCGCTCACTGTGTAACTGTACAGAGTCACTGTTTATTCAGCAGGGTGAGGATCACTCACTGTGTAACTGTACAGAGTCACTGTTTATTCAGGGTGAGGATCACGCACTGTGTAACTGTACAGAGTCACTGTTTATTCAGGGTGAGGATCACGCACTGTGTAACTGTACAGAGTCACTGTTTATTCAGGGTGAGGATCACTCACTGTGTAACTGTACAGAGTCACTGTTTATTCAGGGTGAGGATCACTCACTGTGTAACTGTACAGAATCACTGTTTATTCAGGGTGAGGATCACTCACTGTGTAACTGTACAGAGTCACTGTTTATTCAGCAGGGTGAGGATCCGTCACTGTGTAACTGTACAGAGTCACTGTTTATTCAGCAGCGTGAGGGTCACTCACTGTGTAACTGTACAGAGTCAATGTTTATTCACGGTGAGGATCACTCACTGTGTAACTGTACAGAGTCACTGTTTATTCAGCACGGTGAGGATCACTCACTGTGTAACTGTACAGAGTCACTGTTTATTCAGGGTGAGGATCACGCAATGTGTAACTGTACAGAGTCACTGTTTATTCAGAGTGAGGGTCACTCACTGTGTAACTGTACAGAGTCACTGTTTATTCAGCAGGGTGAGGATCACTCACTGTGTAACTGTACAGAGTCACTGTTTATTCAGCAGGGTGAGGCTCACTCACTGTGTAACTGTACAGAGTCACTGTTTATTCAGCAGGGTGAAGGTCAGTCACTGTGTAACTGTACAGAGTCACTGTTTATTCAGCAGAGTGAGGGTCACTCACTGTGTAACTGTACAGAGTCACTGTTTATTCAGCAGGGTGAGGATCACTCACTGTGTATCTGTACAGAGTCACTGTTTATTCAGCAGGGTGAGGGTCAGTCACTGTGTAACTGTACAGAGTCACTGTTTATTCAGCAGCGTGAGGGTCACTCACTGTGTAACTGTACAGAGTCACTGTTTATTCAGCAGGGTGAGGATCACTCACTGTGTAACTGTACAGAGTCACTGTTTATTCAGGGTGAATATCACGCACTGTGTAACTGTACAGAGTCACTGTTTATTCAGGGTGAGGATCACTCACTGTGTAACTGTACAGAGTCACTGTTTATTCAGGGTGAGGATCACTCACTGTGTAACTGTACAGAGTCACTGTTTATTCAGGGTGAGGATCACTCACTGAGTAACTGTACAGAGTCACTGTTTATTCAGCAGGGTGAGGATCACTCACTGTGTAACTGTACAGAGTCACTGTTTATTCAGCACGGTGAGGATCACTCACTGTGTAACTGTACAGAGTCACTGTTTATTCAGCAGCGTGAGGGTCACTCACTGTGTAACTGTACAGAGTCAATGTTTATTCACGGTGAGGATCACTCACTGTGTATCTGTACAGAGTCACTGTTTATTCAGGGTGAGGGTCAGTCACTGTGTAACTGTACAGAGTCACTGTTTATTCAGCAGAGTGAGGGTCACTCACTGTGTAACTGTACAGAGTCACTGTTTATTCAGCAGGGTGAGGATCACTCACTGTGTATCTGTACAGAGTCACTGTTTATTCAGCAGGGTGAGGGTCAGTCACTGTGTAACTGTACAGAGTCACTGTTTATTCAGCAGCGTGAGGGTCACTCACTGTGTAACTGTACAGAGTCACTGTTTATTCAGCAGGGTGAGGATCACTCACTGTGTAACTGTACAGAGTCACTGTTTATTCAGCAGAGTGAGGGTCACTCACTGTGTAACTGTACAGAGTCACTGTTTATTCAGGGTGAGGATCACTCACTGAGTAACTGTACAGAGTCACTGTTTATTCAGCAGGGTGAGGATCACTCACTGTGTAACTGTACAGATTCAATGTTTATTCACGGTGAGGATCACTCACTGTGTAACTGTACAGAGTCACTGTTTATTCAGCAGGGTGAGGATCACTCACTGTGTAACTGTACAGAGTCACTGTTTATTCAGCAGGGTGAGGATCACTCACTGTGTAACTGTACAGAGTCACTGTTTATTCAGGGTGAGGATCACGCACTGTGTAACTGTACAGAGTCACTGTTTATTCAGGGTGAGGATCACGCACTGTGTAACTGTACAGAGTCACTGTTTATTCAGCAGGGTGAGGATCAGTCACTGTGTAACTGTACAGAGTCACTGTTTATTCAGCAGCGTGAGGGTCACTCACTGTGTAACTGTACAGAGTCACTGTTTATTCAGCAGGGTGAGGATCACTCACTGTGTAACTGTACAAAGTCACTGTTTATTCAGGGTGAGGATCACGCACTGTGTAACTGTACAGAGTCACTGTTTATTCAGGGTGAGGATCACTCACTGTGTAACTGTACAGAGTCACTGTTTATTCAGGGTGAGGATCACTCACTGAGTAACTGTACAGAGTCACTGTTTATTCAGCAGGGTGAGGATCACTCACTGTGTAACTGTACAGAGTCACTGTTTATTCAGCAAGGTGAGGATCACTCACTGTGTAACTGTACAGAGTCAATGTTTATTCACGGTGAGGATCACTCACTGTGTAACTGTACAGAGTCACTGTTTATTCTGCACGGTGAGGATCACTCACTGTGTAACTGTACAGAGTCACTGTTTATTCAGGGTGAGGATCACGCACTGTGTAACTGTACAGAGTCACTGTTTATTCAGAGTGAGGCTCACTCACTGTGTAACTGTACAGAGTCACTGTTTATTCAGCAGGGTGAGGATCACTCACTGTGTAACTGTACAGAGTCACTGTTTATTCAGCAGGGTGAGGCTCACTCACTGTGTAACTGTACAGAGTCACTGTTTATTCAGCAGGGTGAAGGTCAGTCACTGTGTAACTGTACAGAGTCACTGTTTATTCAGCAGAGTGAGGGTCACTCACTGTGTAACTGTACAGAGTCACTGTTTATTCAGCAGGGTGAGGATCACTCACTGTGTATCTGTACAGAGTCACTGTTTATTCAGCAGGGTGAGGGTCAGTCACTGTGTAACTGTACAGAGTCACTGTTTATTCAGCAGCGTAAGGGTCACTCACTGTGTAACTGTACAGAGTCACTGTTTATTCAGCAGGGTGAGGATCACTCACTGTGTAACTGTACAGAGTCACTGTTTATTCAGGGTGAGGATCACTCAGTGTGTAACTGTACAGAGTCACTGTTTATACAGGGTGAGGATCACTCACTGTGTAACTGTACAGAGTCACTGTTTATTCAGGATGAGGATCACTCACTGAGTAACTGTACAGAGTCACTGTTTATTCAGCAGGGTAAGGATCACTCACTGTGTAACTGTACAGAGTCACTGTTTATTCAGCAGGGTGAGGCTCACTCACTGTGTAACTGTACAGAGTCACTGTTTATTCAGCAGGGTGAAGGTCAGTCACTGTGTAACTGTACAGAATCACTGTTTATTCAGTAGAGTGAGGGTCACTCACTGTGTAACTATACAGAGTCACTGTTTATTCAGCAGGGTGAGGATCACTCACTGTGTATCTGTACAGAGTCACTGTTTATTCAGCAGGGTGAGGATCACTCACTGTGTATCTGTACAGAGTCACTGTTTATTCAGCAGGGTGAGGGTCAGTCACTGTGTAACTGTACAGAGTCACTGTTTATTCAGCAGCGTGAGGGTCACTCACTGTGTAACTGTACAGAGTCACTGTTTATTCAGCAGGGTGAGGATCACTCACTGTGTAACTGTACAGAGTCACTGTTTATTCAGGGTGAGGATCACTCACTGTGTAACTGTACAGAGTCACTGTTTATTCAGGGTGAGGATCACTCACTGTGTAACTGTACAGAGTCACTGTTTATTCAGGGTGAGGATCACTCACTGAGTAACTGTACAGAGTCACTGTTTATTCAGCAGAGTGAGGGTCACTCACTGTGTAACTGTACAGAGTCACTGTTTATTCAGCAGGGTGAGGATCACTCACTGTGTATCTGTACAGAGTCACTGTTTATTCAGCAGGGTGAGGGTCAGTCACTGTGTAACTGTACAGAGTCACTGTTTATTCAGCAGCGTGAGGGTCACTCACTGTGTAACTGTACAGAGTCACTGTTTATTCAGCAGGGTGAGGATCACTCACTGTGTAACTGTACAGAGTCACTGTTTATTCAGGGTGAGGATCACTCACTGTGTAACTGTACAGAGTCACTGTTTATTCAGGGTGAGGATCACTCACTGAGTAACTGTACAGAGTCACTGTTTATTCAGCAGGGTGAGGATCACTCACTGTGTAACTGTACAGAGTCACTGTTTATTCAGCAGGGTGAGGATCACTCACTGTGTAACTGTACAGAGTCACTGTTTATTCAGGGTGAGGATCACTCAGTGTGTAACTGTACAGAGTCACTGTTTATACAGGGTGAGGATCAATCACTGTGTAACTGTACAGAGTCACTGTTTATTCAGGGTGAGGATCACTCACTGAGTAACTGTACAGAGTCACTGTTTATTCAGCAGGGTAAGGATCACTCACTGTGTAACTGTACAGAGTCACTGTTTATTCAGCAGGGTGAGGCTCACTCACTGTGTAACTGTACAGAGTCACTGTTTATTCAGCAGTGTGAAGGTCAGTCACTGTGTAACTGTACAGAATCACTGTTTATTCAGTAGAGTGAGGGTCACTCACTGTGTAACTGTACAGAGTCACTGTTTATTCAGCAGGGTGAGGATCACTCACTGTGTATCTGTACAGAGTCACTGTTTATTCAGCAGGGTGAGGATCACTCACTGTGTATCTGTACAGAGTCACTGTTTATTCAGCAGGGTGAGGGTCAGTCACTGTGTAACTGTACAGAGTCACTGTTCATTCAGCAGCGTGAGGGTCACTCACTGTGTAACTGTACAGAGTCACTGTTTATTCAGCAGGGTGAGGATCACTCACTGTGTAACTGTACAGAGTCACTGTTTATTCAGGGTGAGGATCACTCACTGTGTAACTGTACAGAGTCACTGTTTATTCAGGGTGAGGATCACTCACTGTGTAACTGTACAGAGTCACTGTTTATTCAGGGTGAGGATCACTCACTGAGTAACTGTACAGAGTCACTGTTTATTCAGCAGAGTGAGGGTCACTCACTGTGTAACTGTACAGAGTCACTGTTTATTCAGCAGGGTGAGGATCACTCACTGTGTATCTGTACAGAGTCACTGTTTATTCAGCAGGGTGAGGGTCAGTCACTGTGTAACTGTACAGAGTCACTGTTTATTCAGCAGCGTGAGGGTCACTCTCTGTGTAACTGTACAGAGTCACTGTTTATTCAGCAGGGTGAGGATCACTCACTGTGTAACTGTACAGAGTCACTGTTTATTCAGGGTGAGGATCACTCACTGTGTAACTGTACAGAGTCACTGTTTATTCAGGGTGAGGATCACTCACTGAGTAACTGTACAGAGTCACTGTTTATTCAGCAGGGTGAGGATCACTCACTGTGTAACTGCACAGAGTCACTGTTTATTCAGCAGGGTGAGGATCACTCACTGTGTAACTGTACAGAGTCACTGTTTATTCAGGGTGAGGATCACTCACTGTGTAACTGTACAGAATCACTGTTTATTCAGGGTGAGGATCACTCACTGTGTAACTGTACAGAGTCACTGTTTATTCAGCAGGGTGAGGATCAGTCACTGTGTAACTGTACAGAGTCACTGTTTATTCAGCAGCGTGAGGGTCACTCACTGTGTAACTGTACAGAGTCAATGTTTATTCAGGGTGAGGATCACTCACTGAGTAACTGTACAGAGTCACTGTTTATTCAGCAGGGTAAGGATCACTCACTGTGTAACTGTACAGAGTCACTGTTTATTCAGCAGGGTGAGGCTCACTCACTGTGTAACTGTACAGAGTCACTGTTTATTCAGCAGGGTGAAGGTCAGTCACTGTGTAACTGTACAGAATCACTGTTTATTCAGTAGAGTGAGGGTCACTCACTGTGTAACTGTACAGAGTCACTGTTTATTCAGCAGGGTGAGGATCACTCACTGTGTATCTGTACAGAGTCACTGTTTATTCAGCAGGGTGAGGATCACTCACTGTGTATCTGTACAGAGTCACTGTTTATTCAGCAGGGTGAGGGTCAGTCACTGTGTAACTGTACAGAGTCACTGTTTATTCAGCAGCGTGAGGGTCACTCACTGTGTAACTGTACAGAGTCACTGTTTATTCAGCAGGGTGAGGATCACTCACTGTGTAACTGTACAGAGTCACTGTTTATTCAGGGTGA
>NW_027309432.1:0-34426 GCF_047496885.1 Scyliorhinus torazame | reverse complement strand
GATACCCGGCGACTCTGAGCAATAGAATATTGATATCCAAAGGAAGGAGGGCAATCTCACTGACTGCCATATTTACAGTAGATCCAAAAAGGCAACAGTTATTGGCGACCCAGATGGGGCAAGACCCAGACGTGATCGTGTCACTCCAAGAGAACCCACAAAAGCGCTTCAATTAGAAATCCAAATTCGCAAAGAGAAATAAAGCACACCCCAAACCAGTATCGATCAAACGTCCAAAATTCAGAAGTGTGTAATTTGCGTGCATACTAACAAAGGAATATAAGGTATCCTCGATAGATTTTGTTGCGTGAAACTTTCGGGAGTTGCGTAATCTGGAAAATAGCTTGAGCCGTACCCGTGTTTGCAACACCACTTTATTCCCCATTGTTCCAAATTCCCGGTAGAGACTGAGATAATCGTAGGGATGGCAATAGATGCAATGGAACGCCTTATGCATCCATAAGAGCCCGATATTGCAGCGACCAACAGAGCAGAACAGTGTCCCATATGGGAGGAAGAGATTAGGAGATACCTAAAGGGGAAAGGATGGCCTCTATGGTCGCAATTTTGAGCGAATGAGTAAACTGGTCCTGGTAGCATAGGACAGGCTTGGTGGGATAGCCTGACCGAGATGCACAAAAAGAATTTGAGTAAGGTTTGTACGCCGATGGCAATCGCGTCCTTCTTGGCACAATTGTGAGGCACAGAGGAGGTCGTCAGGACGCTCCGTAGACAGCTTGAGGAGAAGGGAACTAGTATAGAGGGACGCATTAGTGAATGTGAGAGATTAAATGATCAACTCCGGGAGCAACTAGCGGCGAAGGACAAGGAGATGGATGATGTCAAGTGGGCACACCAATCTTGTTTCGCCCACCTCAGCACCATCCAGATTTATTAAGATAAGGCCTACCAGGAGACGCAGCGTGCGGTCCTAGTAAGAGGAGAGACAGAGAACCAGGTAGAACAGTTGAGGAAACAATGCTAGGATTTGAAGGCAGCCCTCCGAGCACTCCACAGTTCCACCACGGAACAGAGGCAGAGTTCGGTGGATCATGCCACGTGTAGGCAGCAAATTGCAAGATTGCAATCACTGCAATCCGTTCAAAATGGGTTCAGAGATACTTTTGGCCCACAGTTAGATCAGGAAGATGGTCCCGATTGGCAGGAACTTAGTGAAACGGCCCAATGGTACGTGAATGAGAGAGAAAATCACAATAGAGCCCCCCCCAGGCCCCAAAAAGGAAAGCACCCGCACCACCGACTGCACAAGCAGCACCCAATCCAATGAACCCCATCACTACGCAGCGCAGGGTCACCACGGAAGATCAACCCGATTTTATGTACACACCGCACGAACCATCACCCAGTTAAGAGATGCAAGCGATAAAATTGAGACTTTCCACCCCACATCAGACCCACACCACTTTTTCGAACCAGTTAAGCAACTGACCCTCATGTACGCTTTGGACGAGCATGAATAGATAAAGCACATAGTGATGTGCCTTGACACGTCAGTAAGCTCAGCCCTTCCCGCCCCACAAAATGCAGGAGGGGCAGCCTCCAAGACATGAAAACAGCCATTTTAGATGCCATTGGCTACAATAGAGGAGATCCGGTAGAAGGACTCAACCTGTGCAGACAGAAAAAGGGAGAACATCCGACAAAAGGAGGATCCATTTGCTGGACGCCTCTGCATCCACTTCACCGCAGTATTCGGTGAGTTAGCCCGCGCCCGTTTGTCTGCAGACGATACGGCAAAATGGACCTGTACTCTAGAACCCCATGTCACAGAGGCAGGACAGAAGGCATGTGCCAGTTACGACCCCACAGAACCGGCACAAAATGAAGTGTGGGTACTGAAGCGCGTATCCAGAGCTTGGGAACAGTCCCTACGGAGAAAAGACAGACCAAGAAAGAGACGCCACAATGAATCCAGTAAGGGCACAACAAGACCCCGTAAGGGTAAATGAAGGCAGAAGTAACGCACAGCACCCTAAAGCGCAGGAATGTTACAGTTCTGGACAGAAAGGTCATTACACATGAGAATAGCAAGCGCCCCCCCCCCCCCACCCCGAAACAGCAACAGAATCAGCACACAAACGTTCCCACCCACTTAGAAACAATGCCAGACCCATCCACAGTGTTAACGCCCGAGCAGATAATTTGGCCACAAACGGCACCGATTCACGGTGTTTGGGCTCCCCAAATTTGGTCTGCGATACACTTTGGGATGAGTCCGGAAGACCGGTCGTTGCAGGCACAGTCCGGGGACACCCAGTCGAGTTCCTTTGGGGCACAGGAGGGTCCCGAACCACGTTAAACTCCTCCACGATGTACTAGCGAGATATATGGCCCACTACAGACACCATTACCCTTAATACCTTTGCAGGTCACCTCCCGCAGGGACACATTACAGCCCCTGTGAATGTTCAGATTGGCAACATTAAAACGAAACAGTCGGTCGTTTTGGTAGATTTACCCCAGGTAGCAGAACACATCTTGGGCATAAATTTTATGAGTGCACACAACCTTTCCTTCGACCCCTTAAATAAATGTGTGTGGAAAATGGCTAGAGCAGCACGAGCCTCCGTCACGCTCACAGTAGGAGACTACGCACACAGGATTAGCTCAATGGGAGAGTACTGGTTTGATCCACAAACCAGTACCATGGACTTTTAAAAACGGTTAGAAAAGCCTTGAAATGACATAAAGCATCGTTTGCCCAACACAAGCACGACTGCGGCAAAATCCCAGGAGTGGTTAACATCACAGGTCCCGATCCTCAGCCCCAGAATCAATTTTGCTTTCCCCAGCAAGCCGAGGGAGAGATAGCTAAAGTAATCCAAAGCTTATTGAAAGAAGGAGTGATTCGACCCGTAGCATGAACGAACAATGCCCCGATTTAGCCCATACGGAAACCAGATGGTTCATGGTGACTGACCATCGATTATAAGGAATTAAACAAAGTTACTCCGTTGGCAGCCCCCACTGTTGCCACGAGTCCCGAGACCATGTGAAAACAGGGACTCCAGTCAAACGTTCTCACGGTATTGGATATTAGCAATGGCTTTTGGTCCAATCCACTGGAAAAAGCGTGCCAGTATAAATTCGCGTTCACTTTCCAGGGACAGCAGGACACGTGGACGTGCCTTCCACAAGGCTTCCAGAACTCCCCCTCCATTTTTCACAGACAATTGGCGAACGGCTTATCAAAATTCTCCCGACCTGAATGCCTTGTTCAGTATGTTGACGACTTGCTCCTACAGACTGACACCAGGGAACAGCACATTTCGCTTCTTTCGGAACTAATAGGACTCCTAACAGAAATGAGTTGCAAAATTAACCCCATAAAGGGCCAAATTCTCCAGGAAAAAGTCACTTATTTAGGTACGGTCATCACGCATGGTAAGAATGAGATAGAAAAGGAATGGTGCGATTCAATTGTAAAATTGGCCTTGCCCCAAAATGTTACAGCACTCCAGTCATTTTTAGGACTGTTCGGTTACTGCAGGAACCACATAGACGGTTACGCCACAAAACCAGCCCGACTTTCAAAGCTCATTAAGAAACAGGCCCCATGCAAAAGGCTTCCACAGCACACGGATGCAGTAGACACATTGAAACGCGCCATAAGCACTGATCCCGCTTTACAGGCACCAGACCCGCACTCCCCATACGCGATCGAGGGAGGGACCACCGACCGAACCTTTTCGGCCGAAATTCCACAGGAAAGGCACGATCGTTTCGGAACCGTAGACTATGCCTCACGAGTTTTAGATCCCGTAGTGGAGGGATTTTCAGCCTGCTAAAGGCACCTGCTCGCAGTTTTCTGGGCGGTACAATACTTCTCATACATTACAGGACTCAACCCCGTCACCATTTTGACCGAGCTCACCCCGACACAGCTACTATTGGACGGGAGGCTAAAGGATGGCACAGTAAGCCAAATTTGAGTGGGGCGTTGGGCCCTACTCCTGCAAGGACGCGACATTACGGTTAAGAGGACAAAGACGCACACGTTTCTGACCGACAATTTACAATATGCAGCAACCCGCCCTGAGTACGAGATCATTGCACCCAAGCACAGCACAGGCCTCTTTGCTCCCAAATCGGGGCCGAAAAAGACAGGCATCCGACCACAGACGGTCCAGCCTAAGTTAAAGCTCTAAAACGTATGCAGATGGCTCCCCCACAGTTCTAGATGGAAAAAGGTTCACAGGATCGGGAATTTATGTCGAGGACAAGCAGGGACGCGCTTGAAAGGAAACCTCATTAAAGTTGCCGGAATATTTAGGTTCGCAGGCAGCCGAGTTAGCAGACATTGCTTACATTGTGCAGCACCCAGATTCATTCCCGACCCCAGCAGACACATATTCAGACAGTTTGTATGTTTGCAACAGCCTGACAGAATTAATACCCCTTTGGGAACCTAGAGGATTTATATCCGCCGACGGAAAACCCCTACCCTGAGCGCCATTACTCAAACACCTTCTCCAGACAGCGAAAGGTAGAAAATACGGAATCATTAAAGTTAGAAGTCGCCATCGTTCCTCCCCAACCGGTAATGTGAAAGCAGACACCCGAGCGAAAGCAGGCTCACGACATGACCAATTCTGGCTACCCCCGGAGAGTGCCCCGTACACGTGGTTCAGGTCTCACAGACCAATATTCAAGATTTGTCCCACGCACAAAAAGAAGATGATACGCTTAAGGAAATTTTAAAAGGAATCTTCCCTGCTCCCTATGATACGTGTAAAGACACGGTGACGATTCATGAGGGAATCGTTTGAAAGGATGGTATTTATGTGGTCCCCACCCAGGACAGGAACCAGATTATTTGCCAATTCCATGACGGACACGGACACCAAGGGATAGAATGCACCCTTGTCCACCTCAGACCTCTCTATTTGTGGCACGATTTTAAAACCGACATAAGCCATTACATTGAGAATTGTTTGATTTGCGTCCAGAACAACCCAGACAGATATGCAAAGAAATGTCAGCTAAGACACACCCGCCCTCTTCATGGTCCATGGAAGAACTTGCAGTTAGACTATATTGCCCCCCCCCCCCGCCCGCCTGTCGAAATGGATATAAATATGTGTTGGTCGTCATTAACACATTCCCGAAATGGGTAGAAGCATTCCCTTCTACAACCAACACGGCCAAAGCCACGGCAAAAAATTTTACCGAGCAAATTTTCACAATATGGGGACACCCCCATAGTCTTGAGTCAGACCAAGGTTCGCACTTCACAGGCAGAGTTATGAAAAATGTCCTGACGATTTTCGGAATAAAACAGAAGTTTCACATTGCCTATCACCCACAGTCCAGCGGCATTGTGGAACGCATAAATCGCACCCTCAAGGCAACACTTAGGAAGATGGTACAGCAGCATAATACGACATGCGACACAGTGCTCCCATTCACACTGATGTTCATTGGGAACACGGTGTCGAGTTCGACAGTACACCCCCCTCCCCCCCTCCCCCCCCCCCCACCCTCATGATCGGACGACCCATGAAGAGTACCGAGAATTTATTTGGACTTGATTTGGCCAGCCCCGCAGTCACCGCCCATACCCACGAAGAAACGGCCCAAAACATAATGGAGAATATTAAAGCAGCACAGCCCGCTGCAGCTGTTCGACTAGGCGCTAGGAAAAAGCAGAGTAAGGCCTGCTTTGATAAAACAGTGCACCGGATATAATATACAGTCGGACAGCAATCATGGTCTCCCTGTACAATCCGAGTTCATTCCTCTCCCCTACATTTGCAGGACCCTACTCAATTTCCGGTAAAGTAAGCCCTTCAGTTTATAAGATCACATATCCAAGTGGAAAATCAGGATGGTTCCATACAAACCAGCTTAAGGTATATGGAACGCAGTGCAGCCACTCACACCACCTCTCACTGGCAATGGCAGACAGCGAACTCCCGCCCACTGACAACCCAATCCAGCCCTCCCCCAGCCAGGACAGCACGTCCACAGACACGACCGTAACTCCGCCCCCAGTGTCCAATTTAACCCTTACACTTGATTTGGCCGCTAGCGATAGCGACTGCGACAGCACTACGGACGCCCTTGATAGACCAGAACAATGGAAACGCAGACCAGGCCCCAGTCACTACAGCTCCAGTGGCACAGACCACGATATGTTCGGCCCCTCAGAGACAATGTATTTGCCGTTACAAGAACCTGCCTCACCACCCGACGAGAGCGACACTCCCCTTGCCCATACTGCCCTACACAATACAAAACATTGGCACCGCAACAATTCCTGTCGTCTGACACGGAATGATGAGATGGACTCCACATCGGCCCACGCTTCATTGGCGCTGAAACTCCAGGCACGTGTTTGGCACCTGGGAGATGGGGATGGCTCAGAGTCTGACTCCCACCATGCGAGCCCTTTGAGACCCTTTTTGGAATAGAACCCTGAGGCGCCCAGATGATGAGAGAAAGGAACTGATTGAGATTTACGGTGTCCTATTCCCTGATGGAACCTGCCCGCTGTCATCTTCAGTTTGTTTTTCAATGTTGAATGTTTCTCTCTTGTACGGCTTTGTGTGTCGATTTCACGGACATTTCTTGGTACAGTTATGACTACTCCTCTGACGGCACATGGGAGTTAAAGGCACAAGTTTGCTAAAAGTCCACACGTATTCAAATTCTTACCGTTCTTGGAAGGTCACTCAGGCAGTGGATTAACGGCACTGGTCCTCGCCCTGCCTGAGGACCCCCTATGTATTTGGTCAGCCAAGCTCGGGTACTGGAGCAGCGGCACTGATCACCGCCCTACCCTGGGATTCCACCCATTCTTGGCCTGCTCATGCGCACCCCCTTCGGAAAGTTCTTTTCGAAACTCTTTTGCAGTTCTTTTAAAAATGTGGTTTGAAGAATGCTATTTGCCACAACTTTTGTTTCATTTCCGGCGACCCTGCGGATGCAATCCCCCACCTGCTATTTACATGTTGAAACACTTGGTTGAAACAATTTGCACTGGACGGATAAATTGTCCGCCCACTCAAACACAGGCTGCGAGAGTGCTCGCACCGTGACAGAATTGCTTTTTCGGATTTCTTGTCTCCCAAATGGTTGGTTAAAAAAAAAGAGACAGGCACATATGGTGACGATTCTAAATGGGAAATTGATGATTAAAGAAAAACAGACAGACAAACGAGATATTAAATAACAAGGTAATAATAGATATTATGCTTGTACCCCCAGGAAGATATGAATATACCAGATACGTATAACATGAAGACAAACCTGATGATCTGCATCATGATCGGCGTTGGATCAATACAGTTGCGCGTGTTAGCGGACCCTACACCCCTTACCACACAGGCCCTCAACATGACCATCCGACATGATATCCCTTGCCGGGACACTGCACCACACATAGGCACAACCACTGATACCCCCACATGGTGTGATAATATCATAAAATGGTACTCCCTTTCGTACACAGTAGAGGCCCGACTGGTTATACTTTTCGTTGTCATCCAGACGATGAGACTTCGGAAATGGCGAAGGAGAGCCACCCGCCCTACAGTATACACCCTCAGAGCCCCTTTCCTCAGACTCCAGCAAACCCCACACTCGTTCTGAAACTTTGTCCTACCTAATAAATTCCGCAGTTTGTTTTATCAATAAAGTGACTTTCTTTGTACATTGACATTAGTGGACCGTCTGGGACACGCCAACAATCAAGGCACATGCCCCTTTGTTGGTTCAAATCGAACACAGTGATCCAGAAATACCTTATTAATAGGGTCCAAACGGAAAAGTCCCAAAAGAGTGTGGAAATCCCCAAGGATAAACTGAGCGACCACCATGTGTTCGGCCTCCCTTGGACCTGCCGCTCCGGCAACGTCCACCTCCAGTTGCAGCACCACCAGAAGCACGTTGAAGTTCAATGCCCGCTACAAGACGGATGAGCCCAGCTGGACAGCAGTTACTTCTCCAGGCCCGATAGACCGAGATTCGGACAATGGCCACAGTTCCTCTGATCTAAGCCCGGTGCCTGAAGTTAAGTACAGGTTGTCATAGTTTATAGGTGTAGTTTAACTAGTAGTGTCTATGTTGCATGATTAATTGTGTGTGCAAATAAAGTACCCTTGATCTTGAACTAACTAACTGGTGTCTGGCTCTTTGATCGATATCCGATTGAAATTTGTGGTGGAATCATTTGATACCTGGCGACTCTGAGAATATAATATTGATATCCAAAGAAAGAAGGGCAACCTCATTGATTGCCATATTTCATAGCAGGTAAAAAAAAGGCAACAGGGTCGTGGCAAATCGTTGACAACCTCCCACATGGTAGATTTATCAAAGACGTAAAATCGCATGGGTTTTAGGGTAATGTGACGAACTGGATAAGAGCTTGGCATAGTAATAGGATACGAACTGTAATGGTCGATGGCAGGCCGTGCAAATAAGAGCATAAGGCCATAAAACGTAGGAGCAGGATTAGACCACTCGCCATCGAGTCTGCTCCATCATTCAATCATGGCTGATATTTTCTCATCCTCATTCTCCTGCCTTCTCTCCATAACCCTGATACCGTTATTAATCAAGAATCTATCTATCTCTGGCTTCAGGACACTCACAGCCTCCCCAGTCTTCTGCAGCATAGAGTTCAACAGAATCACCAACCTCTGGCTGAAGAAATTCCTCTGCATCTATTTTAACGGATTGTCCCTTTATACTGAGATTTTATCCTCCGCATCTTGTTTTTCCCACAAGTGGAAATATCCTCTCCACGTCCACTCTATGCAGGCCTCGCAGTATCCTGTATGTTTTAGCAAGATCCTCCCTCATCTTTCAAAACTCTAACGATTGCAGAACCAGAGTCCTCAACCATTCCTCATATGACAAACTCTTCATGCCAGGGATCATTCTTGTGAATCTCCTCTGGACCCTTTCCAAGGCCAGCACATCTTTATTTAGATACGGGGCCCAAAACTGCTCACAATACTCCAAATTGGGTCTGACCAGATCCTTACACAGCCTCAAACGTACATCATCGATCTTGTACACTAGTCCCCTCAACGTGCATGCTGAAATTGCATCTGCCTTCCTAACTGCCGACTGAACCTGAACGTTAACCTTGAGTAATCGTGAAAAAGGATTCCCAAGTACCTTTGTGCTTTTGATTTCCTGAGCATTTCCTCGTGTAGAAAATAATCTGTGCCTTCGTTTCTCCTTCCATAATCCAAGTGCATATGGAACGTTGTTTCAAGTGGCGTTCCAAAGGGCGCGGTCGGCCTCTCAGTCTTTGTGTCATAGGTCATCAATTTTGACATTAACGTGTCGGATAAGATTGAGACATTCGGAGATGGCACATAGCTTGGCCAAAATGTGAACAGTTCAGACGATGGCTGGAATTTTTCAAAAATGTTGTAGTGAACGGTTAAGTGGTAGACGCAAATTCACACAACGTGAACACATTTGCACAAACACACATATTAACACACGATAGCATACTCACACTCACATAGACACACACGACTCACAATCACATAGACACGCTTACACTAATAAACACATATCGGCACACACTCACAATAACACATAAACATACTATCACAAATACACAATCTCACACAATCTCATTCACAGACAAGTGCACACTCACAGACTTATACACAGACACATACACACACAGGTACATACACACACTTTCACACAAAACACACACATACACTCACTCACAGACACAGACACACGTTTATAGAAACACACCCGCACTCACACACACAGACACTCATACAGACACAGTTTAACACACAGCCACACGCACTTACTCATTGCTACACACAAACTGTTAGACCAATACGTATGCACACATACGCTCACACATAGACAGAAAAACTCACATGCATAGATAATCACATGTCCACACACAACCAGACAGACACAGTTAAATACACCCATAGACACCCACACACACAGAAATACCAGCAAACAAACAGGCACACACCCGCGCATTCCCTCAAAGACAGACACACCACAGTCACACACACAATATCGTAGACACTCACCCACATACACACTCACATACGCGCTCACAGAAACAAGCCACGCATCCACACTCACGCACTCACATCCACAATCACAGACACAGACACACTCACACACACTCACAGACACATGCCTACAATTATACACTCGTAGACACACATCCTCTCACAGACACACGTCCACACACATAGTACACCCACATTTAGTCACGCAGGCACACACACACAGACAAACGTACTCGCTCACAGACACACACACAAACAGGCATACAGTCACTTACACACACCTACACTAACAGACTCACTGATAAACACTAACGTTTACACAGTCACACTTAAACACACATACACAAGCTGGTGAACACGCAAACAAACACACAGATACTTACACTCACAGATATACGCCTACACTCATATACTCGTAGACACACATCCGCTCACAGGCACATACACACAGACATGAACACACCCACATTTAGTCACACAGAGATACACGCACACTCTCTCACAGACACACTCACACACAAACAGTCACACACATACACACTGACACACACCTACACTAATACACTTATTGACACACACTAACGCTTGCACAGTACTGTGGCACAGGCACACTCGAACTCTCATACATGAGCAGACACACACACACAGACAAACATGCACGCTAAGAGACACAAATACATGCACACTCATACACACTCATATTCACACACACACCTACAGACACTGTCACACAGAAACGGACAGAGAAACGCAACACACAATCTCACAAACACCCACAACCACAGACACACACTCAAGCACACATACACACTCTCACAAACTCAAAGAGGCACACACAATGGCACACGCTCTCACGCACAAAGATAGACACTCAGACACAGGGACACGCACTCACACACAAGCAGGCTCACTCAGACGCACATCAACAGACATACACATTCTCACACACATACTTCCTTACACACACATACATTCAGATACACGTACTCTCAGACGCAGGCACATATTTGTAAAAATGCGTGCGTTTGATTCAGACTATATTCACTCGGGTTGGATTATAAAGGTGTGTGTGAGGTTCTGGCAGTCTCCACGAGGCGGTAGATTGCTAAAGTGTGAGCGTGTGAATGAGACATTCTTCACCAGGGGGTAGATTGGTAGTGTATGTGTGTGTGTGTGTGTGTGTGTGTGTGTGTAATTCAGACATTCTCCTCCCGAGGGTCGATTGGTAAAGTTGTTGCAAATTACTTTAGTTTATTTTCTAATGAAAGTCGATAGTCAGTTATTGGAGATGCAGAAAATACAGCTTTATTGCGAATTATTCACTTGAATAAAAACTGAGTCAAAACTTAGAAACAAAACAGAAAATACATGCAAGCATTAACAGGCGGCTAAAAAGCATTAAACATCGAAGCGAAATAAATCACCAAACACAGGCAAACGGATAGCTCATTCAAAATTCAGGAAGGCAAGACACCAGTTTCAAAACCTTGAGCACAATGTCTTATTTTAAGGGAATCCTTATCGATGGTCATATCCCTTATGACTATCGATAAGGATTCCCTGAAAATAATTCCCTTCGTCTCAATGGTTTCTAGTCATCAGCAGAGATCTCCTGATTTGTTCAAAGAGATGTATGTTACCAAGAGGATGATTTTTTAATTAAAGATTGGCCATTCCTTAAGATTGACTTATATCCGTCAGGAATAATTCAGTGTCTACGAAACCTGTCTCACAAGAACGGGATTCTCACGACATGGCTAGCCATCAACCTTGCTGTAACTAATAATTTGATACATTCTTATTACTACTGCCCTGAAATACAATGGCCTTTCATTGCATGAAAAATTCGTTGAATCAATGTCTTAATTTCTGCAGACATGGCCCTAAATTTCAATAGTAGTTTAATTATCTGAAGCAATGACTTCACTGTCATGGCCATCTGAATAATACCATTCTGTGACTGTGCACTCTATTAGTACCTAAAGACAACACTAGTCATTGAATAAATCAATAAGCAATCTGGTCAGGATGTGTGTGTTTGTGAATCAGACATTCCCCTCCCCCCCCCCCCCCCCATTGGTAGATTTGTAAATGTGTGTGTGTGTGTTTCTGACATTCTCCACTAGTGGTAGATTGGTAAATGAATGTGTGAGTATGATTCTGCATTCTTCAATAGTGGCTAGATTGTGAAATGTGTGTGTACGTGATTCAGACATTCTCCACTAGGGTGTAGATTGTATGCGTGACTTTGACATTCGTCACTAGTAGGTAAATTGGTATTCGGTGTGTGTGATTCAGACATTCTCTACTACGGGGTAGATAGTTAAAGATGTGTGTATGACTCAAACATTCTCAACTCCGTGGTACATTGGTAAAGGTTTACGTGTGTGTGTGTGATTTAAACGTTCTCCACTACGGGGTAGATTGTTCAAGGTGTGTGTGTGATTCAGCCATTCTCAGCTAAGGTGTCGATTGGTAAAGGTTTTTGTGTGCGTGATTCAGACATTGTCCACTACGGGATAGATTGTTAAAAATGTGTGTATGGATTGAGACATTCTCATCTACGGGGTAGATTGATAAAAGTTTTGAGTCTGTGATTTTGACATTCCACACTCGGGGATAGATTGGGAAAGGTGTGTGTGTGATTCTGACATTCGTCACTCGAGGGTAGATCGGTAAAGGTGTGTGTGTGATTCTGACACTCGTCACTCGAGGGTAGATCGGTAAAGGTGTGTGTGTGATTCTGACATTCGTCACTCGAGGTAGATTGGGATAGGTGTATGTGTGATTCAGACATTCTCCACTAGGGGGTGTATTGGTAAAGGTGTGTGTGTGTATGTGTGTGTGATTCTGACATTCGCCACTAGGGGATAGATTGGGAAAGGTATGTGTGATTCTGTCATTCTCAACTAGACGGTCTATTGGTAAAGGTATGTGTGTGATTTTGACAATTGCCACTAGTGAGTAGATTGGAAATGGTGTGTGTGTGATCCTGACATTCCCCATTATGGGAATGCATGAGGAGCGTGGGGTTAAAAGCAGTGAAACAGTGTGAAAGAGAGTTAAACAGAGAGAGTGGGTTTGGGGAATGTTGGGGACTCCGTGAGGAAAAGAGATGCTGGATCTGGTGGAGGTGCGGGTGAGTCCTCCTCCATTGTGGGACTGCCAGTGATTTCCTGCTGCCCAGAATTGTCGTAATTGTAACTTTAGTCATTGATTCATTGCCCGGCGGGAGATACAATTTAGGGATCTGGTTGTGTAATTGTAAATATTAAACACATCCAGGGTGGTGGGGGTAGGAATTACGAGGGAGTTGAGAGGAGTTTTGCAGAGATGTTTCCAATCCAGATCTCACAAAGGGCCTGGGAAGAAAAAGGCTGATATTGGGGCCCGGTTTAACGCACAGTGCCTGTGTTTTACTGTACTTAATGTCACTGTTCCGGGCAAAAGCCCTTTGGCAGCGTTCGAATCGACTTTTACTGAGCTGCTGCTTGTAAGATTCGCAGTCTCTCCCTCTCTCTCTTTCCCAATCTTTCTCCCAGAGTAGAATACATTGGTGAACATGAGAGACAAAGGGTTAACTGACAAAACAGAAATATACAGCAAAAAGAGGTGCAGTTTGGTGCATGGGTCGAAGGTGAGGAGATGGGATAGACAATTCCTCCACCACCACTTCCGTTTCTCAGAAGAGACTTTTGAACTCTGTCCCTGATTCCGCCGCCCCCACACTAGGTTTACTGTGGAACACGGTTGGTGAATTATTTTTAAATTATTTTGTCAATTAAGGGGCAATATAGTGCGGCTAATCCACTAACCCTGCATGTCGTTTGGTTGTGCGGGTAAGACCCACACAGACACGAGCAGAATGTGCAAACTCCACACGGACTGTGACACGGGGCTGGTGTGGAACCCACGCCCTCGGCAGCCTGAGTCTCTGTTGGTGATCTCTGTGCCTCATTCCGCCCCTCCCCCCATTTATCAAGGACATTGTTGGTGATCTCTGTCCCTCATTCCGCCGGCTCTCCTTTTATCAAGGACATTGTTTGTGATATCTGTCCCTCATTCCCACCCCGCCATTCATCAAGGACATTGTTGGTGATCTGTCGCTCATTCCCAACCGCCCATTTATCAAGGACATTGTTGGTGATCTCTGTCCCTCATTCCCACCCCGCCATTCATCAAGGACATTGTTGGTTATCTCTGTCCCTCATTCCCAACCCCCCATTTATCAAGGACATTGTTGGTGATCTGTCGCTCATTCCCAACCGCCCATTTATCAAGGACATTGTTGGCGATCTCTCTGTCTCTCCCTCCTCCGCATTTATCAAGGACATTGTTGGTGATCTCTGTCCCTCATTCCCACCCCGCCATTCATCAAGGACATTGTTGCTTATCTCTGTCCCTCATTTCCAACCCCCCATTTATCAAGGACCTTGTTGGTGATCTATGTGTCTCTCCCTCCTCCGCATTTATCAAGGACATTGTTGGCCATCTCGGTCCCTCATTCCCACCCACCCCCCCCCCCCCGCACCCCCCCCCCGTCATTTATCAAGGACATTGTTGGCGATCTCGGTCCCTCATTCCCAACCCCCCCCCTCCCCCGCACGCCCCCCCCCCTCATTAATCAAGGACATTGTTGGCGATCTCTGTGCCTCCCCCTCCCCCCATTTATCAAGGACATTGTTGGCGATCTCTGTCCTTCATTCCCAACCCCCCATTTATCAAGGACATCGTTGGTGATCAGTCGCTCATTCCCAACCCCCCATTTATCAAGGACATTGCTGGTGATCTCTGTGCCTCATTCCGCCCTCTGCTCATTTATCAAGGACATTGTTGGCGATCTCAGTCCCTCATTGCCAACCCTCCATTTATCAAGGACATTGTTGGTGATCTCTGTGTCTCTCCCTCCTCCGCATTTATAAAGGACATTGTTGGCGATCTCGGTCCCTCAGTCCCAACCACCCCCCCCCCGCCCCCACCCCCGTCATTTATCAAGGACAGTGTTGGCGATCTCTGTGTCTCCCCCCATTTATCAAGGACATTGTTGGCGATCTCTGTCCCTCATTGCCAACCCCCCATTTATCAAGGACATTGTTGGCGATCTCTGTCCCTCATTCCCAACCCTCCATTTAACAAGGACATCGTTGGTGATCTGTCGCTCATTCACAACCCCCCATTTATCAAGGACATTGTTGGTGATCTCTGTGCCCATTCCCCCCCCTGCTCATTTATCAAGGACATTGTTGGTCATCTCTGTCCCCATTACCAACCATCCATTTATCAAGGACATTGTTGGTGATCTATGTGCCTCACCTCCCCCCCATTTATCAAGGACATTGTTGGTGATCTCTGAGCCTCATTCCGCCCCCTGCTCATTTCTCAAGGACATTGTTGGTCATCTCTGTCCTCATTCCCAACCATCCATTTATCAAGGACATTGTTGGTGAACTCTGTGCCTCACCTCCCCCCCCCCCATTTATCAAGGACATTGTTGGTGATCTCTGTGCCTCATTCCGCCCCCTCCCCATTTATCAAGGACATTGTTGGTGAACTCTGTGCCTCACCTCCCCCCCCCCCCACCCATTTATGAAGGACATTATTGGTGATCTCTGTGCCTCATTCCGCCCCCTCCCCATTTATCAAAGACATTGTTGGTGATCTCTGTGCCTCATTCCGCCCCCTCCCCATTTATCAAGGGCATTGTTGGTGATCTCTGTGCCTCACTCCCCCCCCCCCATTTATCAAGGACATTGTTGGTGATCTCTGTGCCTCATTTCCCCATTGATGAAGGACATCGTTGGTGATCTATGTGCCTCATTCCCCCCTCCCCCACTTATCAAGGACATTGTTGGTGATCTCTGTGCCTCATTCCCCCGTCCCGTCATTTCAAGGACGTTGTTGGTGATCTCAGTGTCTCATTCCACCTATTGATCAAGGACATTGTTGGTCATCCCTGTGCCTCATCCCCCCCCCCCCCCATTTATCAAGGACATTGTTGGTGATCTCTGTGCTTCAGTCACCCCATGTATCAAGGACTTTGTTGGTGATCTATGTGCCTCATCCCCCCCCCAATTTATCAAGGACATTGTTGGTGATCTCTGTCCCTCTTTGCACTCGAGCACTCCCATACCACGTATATTTATGATACTGTTGGTGAACTCTGTCGCCCCTCACCACCAATTTATCAGGGACACTGTCGGTGAACTCTGTCCCGCTTTTCCCCCCGACCCCTCCCCCCGTTTATTTGGAACGTTGTCGGTGAACTTTATCCCACATGACCGCCCTCCCTAATTTATCAGGGACAACATCAGTAAACATTGTCATTCATTCTCCTCCGTGCACCTACTCCCATTTATCAGGGAGACTGTCGGCGAACTCTGTCTCTCCTTCAACCAGCCCCCTTATATTAGGGACACTGTTGGTGAACTCTGTCCCTCCTTCAACCAACACCCGTATATTAGGGACACTGATGGTGAACTCTGTCCCTTCTTCATAGAACCACCTATATTAGGGACGATGACGGTGAACTCATTCACTCCTTCGAACAACCCCGTATATTAGGGTTACTGCTAGTGAACTCTGGCCCTCCTTCGACCAACCCCCGTACATTAGGGACACTGATGGTGAACTCTGTCCCTCCTTCAACCAACCACCGTTTATTTGGGACATCGTCAGCTTACACATGTCCCTCATCACCCACTCATTTTTCAGGGACAGTGTCGGTGAACACAGTCCTTCTTCCCCCAATTCCCGTTGATCGGGAACACTGTCGGTGAACTCTGACCCTCTTTTTCCCCAGTTCCCATTTATCAGGGACACCGCTGGTGAACTCTATCCCTCTTTCTTCCCAGTTCCAATTCATCAGGGAAACTGTCGGAGAACTCTGTCCCTCTTTCTCCACAGTTTCAATTTACCTGGAACACTGTCAATGAATCCCGACCCTCACCCTCCCCCCCCCCACCCACCATTTATCAATTACACTGTCAATGAACTCTGTCCCTCATGTACCATCCCCGCCACTGTTCAGCAGGAACAATGTCGGAGAACTCTGACCCTCATTCGCCGCATCCGCCCTCCCCACCCCACATTGGGAGATATAGTCCGGGAATCGTACTGGGGGTGGGCGGGTGATCTCAGTCCGCAATGTGTTCATGTGGGGGGGGGGGGGGGGGTTACAATTATCAGGTTCTAGTCCCATTCAGAAGGAGAGTTTGGGGGAAATTTGCTGAAACTCTCTAACTCATTCTGAATGTTGCTGCTTGGCTTTTTTAAAAAGCATAATTCCTGAAATGGGACATTTCTCGATCTCATAAACTTGGCTGTTTTAATATTTTTGAACAGGTTAAAATAATGTTTGTTTTGGTGAATCAAACACTTTTGAAATATTTTGCAATCGTATTCTCCAGTGTGAATGCTGCTGTTCCTCCCCTACTCCTCGCAGCCACCGGGGGGGGGGGGGGCTAACGTTCTCCCTGTGGCGGCTGCTGCTCCTCACATACCTCTTGGCCTCGCAGCCGTGGCCCTACCTCCCCAAAAACACACAAAACGCAATGTAGCCGTTGAACGTCTACCCTGACAACGCAAGATGGCGCCCTACCGTTTCCACGGTATTTACAGATTGCAAATCTGGATGAGGCTGACTGGTGATGGGCAGTTTCGCCGGCAGTGGGAGAAGGCAGATGCCGTGACGGTGGGATTCCCTATCTGGAGTTAATGAATTCAAGACGGAAACGAAATGTCAGCACATTCTTCAACTGCTGTCTGAACTGAGTCTGTGTCACGGCGTAAATCACAGTGTTTGTGCAGCAACTCAGGAGCTGCAACATGAGGCCCAATTCCATAACATAAAGTTGTAACGAGAAAGACTTATACCCCAGATACCACATCCGGCTCCATATAGAATAAAACATTAACGTTGACCACAACAGAATGAAATTGGCTGAGACAACGAAGAGTAAAATAATGGATTTCCTCCGACTCTCCATCTCTTGGTCTCTGGGACTCTCACCATTGCTGTGAGCCCGGAGTCGCCTACGGATCCTGCTTCTCACGGCAATGTGCCTGACGGTGAAAACATTGAGCAGCAGAATCAGGACAAACGGAACAGACGGGGTTAGAATGTTGTGGAGGAACTCGATTGTTCCCCAGACCGGAGAGTACATAACTTCCATTGTAACGTCACAAAACCAGGGATTGTTCCAGAGCCGATACCAACCTGTGAACATTAAATACCAGAAAATGTTCTTCAAACAGCTCAGCACAGTCACTGTTCCCAGAACCACAGCCGCCGTTTTCTCGCTGCAATATTTACTTTTCAGCTTCAGGCAACAAATGGCCACAAATCGATCAAAGGTGAAAGTGACGGTGAACCAGACAGAACAGTCAGTAACTGCATAAAGCAGGACGGCGTGGATATTACACACGGGGATGGACCGCAGGAAATCAAACTGTTCATCAAAAACAATGGGAATGTGTCTCAATATCAGGTCGAGAATAATGACCAGTAGATCCCCCACTGCCATGGCCACCAGGTAACAAGTGACACATTTGGACAGTCCACACTTTTTTCTCTTCAGGATCACAATTGTCAGCAGGTTCACTGGGAGAAAAGTAAATAAACAACACATTTAGACATCAGGCTGGCGAAGATATTACCAGTGTGATTTACATTCATCCAGCAGAGGGCAGTAGAGCGGAGCAGCAGATTGGCTGTTGCGGGGGCAATTTCCTACGTCTGTTGTGCTCACCCTAAATTGAAGGTGTACCTGAGCAAGAGACACTAGCTGTTCAAGTGAAGAAAATGCATCCAGCAGAGGGCAGTAGAGCGCAGATGCTGATTGGCTGTTGCGGGGGCAATTTGCATACGTCTATTCAGCTCACCCTAACTTGAAGGTGTATCTGAGCAAGAGATCCTAGCTGTTCAAGTGAAGACAAGCATCCAGCAGAGGGCAGTAGTGCGGAGCTGCTGATTGGCTGTTGCGGTGGCAATTTGCATATGTCTGTTGAGCTCACCCTAACTTGAAGGTGGTTTGTGGAGGAGCTGTTGTCAAGTGACACTTCAACCCGAAACACTTCTTCAGTGTTTCCCTCCTTATACCCTCCTCTAAACAAAAAAAAAAGAACTGCTGTAAAGATCAAGAGCAAGTCTCGAGGGCAGGTACAAGTAGAAAGAAATTAACCGTGAAGTCACAGTCTGCAGGTAAGGGATTGGCTGGTGACTGGGAAGTAGTTTTTCTTTTCTTTTCCCTCAGGTGTTATCGTGAGGGGCGCAGACATTGCTGAGTGAGTGCTTGCTGAGAAGGGGAGTGAATAACAGGTAAGCTCTTTCTTTATTTTAATTTTTTTAATTTGAGGGGATGGCAGAGAAGGTAGTGCAATGTTCCTCCTGCAGAATGTTTGAGGTGAGTGATGCCGTCAGTGTTCCTACTGATTTCATCTGTAGGAAGTGCACCCATCCCCAGCTCCTCAGAAAACGCGTTAGGGAACTGGAGCTGGATGAACTTCGGATCAATCGGGAGGCAGAGGTGGTCATAGATAGAAGCTTCAGGGATGTAGTTACTCCGAAGAATAAAGATAGATGGGTGACGGTGAGAGGGGTTGGGAGGAAGCAGTCCGTACAGGGATCCCCTGTGGTCGTTCCCTTAGTAACAAGTATACCCCTTTGGATATTGTTAGGGAAGCGGACTTACCAGGGGTAAGCCATGGGGTACAGGTCTCTGGCACAGAGTCTGTCCCTGTTTCTCAGAAGGGAAGGAGGAGGAGTAGAGCATTAGGCGTTGGAGACTCCATAGTTAGGGGGATAGATAGGAGATTCTGTGGGAACGTGACAGACTCCCGTTTGGTCTGTTGCCTCCCAGGTGCCAGGGAGAGTGATGTCTCGGATCATGTTTTCGTGATCCTTAAGGGGAGGGGGAGCAGCCCATAATCGTGATCCACATAGGTACCAACGACATAGGTAGGGATAGGAATGTAAGGCAGGAATTCAGGGAGATAGGGTGGAAACTTAGATCTAGGACAAACAGAGTTATTATCTCTGGGTTGTTACCCGTGCCACGTGATAGCGAGACGAGGAATAGTGAGAGAGAGGAGATGAACACGTGGCTACAGGGATTATACAGGAGGGAGGGTTTCAGATTTCTGGATAATTGGGGCTCATTCTGCGGTCGGTGGGACCTCTACAAACAGGATGGTCTCCAACTGGACCTGAGGGGTACCAATATCCGGGGGGGGGGGGGGGGGGAAGGGGGGGATTTGCTAATTATCTTCGGGAGGGTTTACATTAGTTCAGCAGGGGCTTGGGAACCTGAGTTGTAGCTCCAGTATACAGGAGATTGAGAGTAGTGAGGTCATGAGTAAGGTTTCAAAGTTGCAAGAGTGTACCGGCAGGAAGGAAGGTAGTTTAAAGTGTGTCTTCTTCAATGCAGGAGCATCCGGAATAAGGTGGGTGAACTTGCGGTATGGGTTGGTACCTGGGATTTCGATGTTGTGGATATTTCGGAGACATGGATAGAGCAGGGACAGGAATGGTTGATGCAGGTGCCTGGGTTTAGATATTTCAGAAAGCTCACGGAAGGTGGTAAAAGAGGGGGAGGGGTAGCATCGTTAATCAAGGACAGTATTACGGTGGCAGAAAGGATGTTTGATGTGGACTCGTCTATTGAGGTAGTATGAGCTGAGGTTAGAAACAGGAAAGGCGAGGTCACACTGTTAGGGGTTTTCTATAGGCCTCCGAAAAGTTCCAGAGATGTAGAAGAAAGGATTGCAAAGATGATTCTGGATAGGAGCGAAAGCAACAGGGTAGTTGTTATGGGGGACTTTAACTTTCCAAATATTGACTGGAAACGCTGTAGTTCGAGTAGTTTGGATCGGTCCGTTTTTGTCCAATGTGTGCAGGAGGGTTTCCTGACACAGGATGTAGATAGGCCAACGAGAGGCGAGGCCATATTGGATTTGGTACTGGGTAATGAACCAGGACAGTTGTTACATTTGGAGGTAGGTGAGCACTTTGATGATAGTGACCACAATTCGATTACGTTTGTTTTAGTGATGGAAAGGGATAGGTATATACCGCAGGGCAAGAGTTATATCTGGGGGAAAGGCAATTATGATGCGACGAGGCAAGACTTAGGATGCATCGCATGGAGAGGAAAACTTCAGGGGATAGGCACAATGGAAATGTGGAGCTGGCTCAAGGAACAGCTACTGCGTTTCCTTGATAAGTATGCACCTCTCAGGCAGGGAGGAAGTGGTCGAGCAAGGGAACCGTGGTTTACTAAAGCAGTCGAAACACTTGTCAAGAGGAAGAAGGAGGCTTATGTAAAGATGAGGCATGAAGGTTCAGTTAGTGCGCTCAAGAGTTACAAGTTAGCTACTAAGGACCTAAAGAGAGAGCAAATAAGAGCCAGGAGGGCACATGAGAAGCCTTTGGCAGGGAGGATCAAGGATAACCCTAAAGCTATCTGTAGATATGTCAGGAATAAATGAATGACTACGGTAAGAGTAGGGCCAGCCAAGGACAGTAGTGGGAAGTTGTGCTTGGAGTCTGAGGAGATAGGAGAGGTGCTAAATGAATATTTTTCGTCAGTATTCACACAGGAAAAAGACAATATTGTCGAGGAGAATACTGAAATTCAGGCTACTAGACTAGAAGGGCTTGAGGTTCATAAGGAGGAGGTGTTAGCAATTCTGGAAAGTGTGAAAATAGATGTCCCCTGGGCCGAATGGGATTTACCCTAGGTTTCTCTGGGAGGCTAGGGAGGAGATTGCTGAGCCTTTGGCTTTGATATTTATGTCATCTTTGTCTACAGGAACAGTGCCAGAAGATTGGAGGATAGCAAATGTTGTCCCCTTGTTCAAGAAGGGAAGTAGAGACAACCCAGGTAACTATAGACCAGTGAGCTTTACTTCTGTTGTTTGAAAAATCATGGAAAGGTTTATAAGAGATAGGATGTATAATCATCTGGAAAGGAATAATTTGATTTGAGAGAGCCAACACGGTTTGGTGAAGGGTAGGTCGTGCCTCACAAACCTTATTAAGTTATTTGAGAAGGTGACCAAACAGGTGGATGAGGGGAAAGCAGTTGATGTGGTGTGAGGTGATTCATTTTGGAAGGAATAACAGGAAGACAGAGTACTGGGCTAATGGTAAGATTCTTGGCAGTGTGGATGAGCAGAGAGATCTCGGTGTCCATGTACATAGATCCCGGAAAGTTGCAACCCAGGTTGAGAGGGTTGTTAAGAAGGCGTACGGTGCGTTAGCTTTTATTGGAAGAGGGATTGAGTTTCGGAGCCATGAGGTCATGTTGCAGCTGTACAGAACTCTGGTGCGGCCTCACTTGGAGTATTGCGTGCAATTCTGGTCGCTGCATTATAGGAAGGATGTGGAAGCATTGGAAAGGGTGCAGAGGAGATGTACCAGAATGTTGCCTGGTATGGAGGGAATATCTTATGAGGAAAGGCTGAGGGACTTGAGGCTGTTTTCCTCAGAGAGAAGAAGGTTAAGAGGTGACTTAATTGAGGCATACAAGATGATCAGAGGATTGGATAGGGTGGACTGCGAGAGCGTTTTTCCTCGGATGGTGAGGTCTAGCACAAGGGGACATAGCTTTAAATTGAGGGAAGATAGATATAGGACCGATGGCAGAGGTTGGTTCTTTACTCAGAGAGTAGTAAGGGCGTGGAATTCCCTGCCTGCAGATGTAGTGGACTCGCCAACACTAAGGGCATTCAAATGGTCATTGGATAGACATATGGACGATAAGGGAATAATGTAGATGGGGTTGAGAGTGGTTTCGCCGGTCGGCGCAACATCGAAGGCCGAAGGGCCTGTACTGCGCTGTAATGTTCTATGTTCTATTCACACACACTCCCCCCCCCCCCACCCCCACACACACACGCACATCCGCGCACACAAATTCTCACACACACAACCTCAAACACACCCTACTCACACAAAGTCCGACATACATACAGACACACACTCTACCCTACATACACACAAACAGACGCACATGCACACTCGGACACACTAACACACATATACCCTGCCACACATATCGGCACAGACACACAAACCCACACATGCAAATCCCCACCTAAAAACGCACACCCATATACTCACACATACACACGCACACACGCACAAAGACATACACAGAAATATCCTCACAGAAACATCTGTGCATGCACAAAGACGGACACACATCCTCACAAACACACATGCACACACACGACAGACACACACGAATCCATAGACACGGACGCACACACGTGTACATACACATACCCTCGTACACAACAAACACATTCACATAAATACTCACACAGAAACTCACAGACACGTATCGATACACATAGCCCCCACACAAAGACGCACGGCAACCTCAGACTCACACACATTCACACACGACCAATCGTACACTCACAGAATCTCACCCACACACACACGACTCCCACACATACACCCACATCCCTTCACACGTAGAAAGAAGCACACAGAGACTCACTCTCACTCCCATTACCCCTCACCCGGACGCTAAGACACACAGAAACCCTCACAGACACTCAGACACATCCACGAACACTGACGCACACCCTCGCGGCACACACACCCACTCACGGTCACCCACACAGTCACTCACACATAAACAAACTCGTAAGCACGCAATCCCACACACACACACTTATTCCGCTGACCCGCCCACACGCTCGCCCACACATACAGATTCACTCACGTACATACATAAGCACACTCACTTCAACATACAATGACATACTGCCTCCCCCACGCACTCACTCCCACACACATACCCACTCAAAGACACCTACACACAGGAGAGCAACAACGTGCTCATCCAAACGCACACATAAACATAAACACACACACAAACCCCAATACACACACAAATCCAGATCCTCACATAGACAGACACACATGCCGCAAACCCACAGCGATACTCAAACACACACACATATAAACACACGCACACAATCACCAACCTGTACACAACCTATAGAAACCGGACGGGTTACACCTGGACAGGACTGCAACTGATGTCCTTGGGGGCTATTTGCTGGAGCGGTTGTGGAGGGATTACATTTATATGCGAGGGGATGGGAACGTATGCAAGGACTCAAAGAAAGAGGGAGCAAGGACAATAGCAAAAGGTAGAAAAGTGAATAAGAAAAGTGTAATGTGGAGAAACCAAGGGCAAAATTCAAACAGGGCAGTAGTGAACAATATTGGGAGCAAGACAAACAATGTGAAAAAGACAAACTTAATGGCTCTGTGCCTTAATGCACGGAGCATTTGCAATAAAGTGGATGAACTAATCGTGCATTTAGATATAAATGGGTATGATGTAATTGGGATTCCGGAAACCTGGCTGCAGTGCGAACAGGGATGGGAACTGAATTTTCCAGGGTTTCCAGTATTGAGGAAGGACAGGAATAAAGGATAAGGCGGTGACGTGTCACTGCTGGTTAAAGAGGAACTTAACACAGTAGTGAGAAAGGATATTATCTCTGGCAATGCGAAATCTGTATGGGTCGAGTTGAGAAATACCAAAGGACAAAAAACATTAGTGGGTCTCCATATAGACCCCCAAAGTGTACTGGTGAGGTTGGAAGTATCATTAAACAAGAAATTAGAGATGCATGTAATAAGGTAATATCGATGATCACGGGTGATTTTAATCTTCACATAGATTTGGCAAATCAAATCAGCCACGATGCCGGAGAAGAGGAATTCCTGGAGTGCATACGGGATGGTTTTCTTGACCTATATATGGAGAAACCAACGAGAGAGCATGCCATCCTAGGCTGGGTGCTGTGTAATGAGAAGGGAATCATTGCCAATCTGGCTGCAAGAGACCACTTGGAGATGAGCGACCATAAATTTAGATCAAGATGGAGAGTGAAGTAGTTGATTCGGAGAATAGGTTGCTGAATCTTAATAATGACCACTTTGAAACACTGAGGCGTGAGTTGGCCTTGACAGATTGGGAAGAGTTACTTAAAGGAATGACAGTAGATAGATAAAGGCAAACATTCAAAGAAAGCATGGGGGGACTACAGCAACTGTTCATTCCTATCTGGTATAACAGCAAAGGGGGTAAGAGGACCAATTCATGGCAGGCAAATGAAATTAGAAACAGTATTCAATCCAAGGAAGAAGTACACAGATTGCCAAGAAACATTATAGGTTAGAGGATAGGGAGCAGTTTAGAATTCAGCCACGAAGGTCGAAGGGATTGATTAAGAAGGGTAAAGTACAGTAAGAAAGGAATCTTGCAAGGAACATTAAGACTGGCACTAAGCGTTTCTATGGATATGTGCAGAGAAAGAGATAGGTCATGAGAAATGTAGGCCCTCTACAGATAGAAACAGGGGAATGCATAATAAGGGACAAAGACATGGCTGAGCAATTAAATACATACTTTGGTTCTGTCTTCATAAAATAGGACACAAATCAGATACCAGAAAGGTCGGAGAATGAAATCGCGAGGCAGGAACGTTCCCTTCCTGTCGGGGACTACTTCAGCAGTCATGGAATTCAGCCTCTGAACTTCACGAAAGCGTTCTCCAAGGCGGCCTTCAGGATGTGTGACAATGCAAAACCGCCGAGCAGAAAATTATCGCCACGTTCCGCAGCAATCCACCATCTGAATGAGAAATCCCACCAACAGTCCTGTCTTGAGACAATTTACACCTCTGATTATCCCTCTCTCCAATTGCTCCGTCTGGTCCTGTAATCACTTTATTACCTGCAACGACTTTCATTCAAAGTATCGTCTAGCATCATTGACTTGTCCATGTCTACGTTTCTGGAACCCACATCTTCATTCACCTGAGGAAGGAGCTGTGCTCGGAAAGCTAGTGATTGGAGACAAACCTGTTGGACTTTAACCTGGTGTTGTTAGACTTCTTACGAAGAATGAAATGTTTAGTGAGAAGAAAGAACTAAGAGAGATCAACACTAGCAGAGAAATGGTGCGGGGAAATGTGATGGGATTGAAGGAGGATGAATCCCCAGGGCCTGAGAATCTACCTTCCAGAGTGCTGAAGGAGGTGACTCTGGAAATAGTGGATTCATTGGTGGTCACCTTCCGTTATTCTATAGACTCTGGAACCGTCGTTGCAGATTGGAGGGTAGTTCACGTCACGCCGGTATTCAAAAATGGAGGAAGAGAGAAAACAGGGACTTATAGACCAGTAAGCCTAACATCGGTCGTGGTGAAAATGCTTAAATCCATTATCAAGGACGTTATAGCGGAACATTTAGAATGCACTGGCTGAATCAGTCAGAGTCAGCATGGATTTATGAAGGAAAAACCATGCTTGACAAATCTGTTAGAATTCTTTGAAGATGTAACCAGTACAGTTGACAGGGGCAGCCAGTCGATGTGGTATAGTTGCACTTTCTGGTTGGCAGAGGGAAAACAAAGCGTATGGATTAATGGGTCATTTTCAAATTGGCAGGCAGTAACTAGTGGGGGACCACATGGATCGGTGCTGGGACCCCAGCTATTCACAATATATATTAATGGTTTGGATGAGGGAACACCATGTAACATCTCAAAGTTTGTAGATAGTACCAAGTTATGTAGGAGGGTGAATTGTGACGAGGAAGCAGGGATCCTACAGCAGGATCTGGACAGGTAGGGCGACTGGGCAAGTCAATGGCAGATACAGTATAACGTGGGTAAGTGTGAGGTTATTTAATTCGAAAGCAAAAACAGGAAGGCAGATTACTACCTGATTGGATGTAAATTGGGAGAGGGGAGTGCACAGCGGGACTTTGGTGCCCTTGTGCACCAGTCGCTGATGATAAGCATGCAGATGCAGCAGGCGGTAAAGAAGGCTAGTGGCATAGCCTCCTTGACAGAGGTTTCGAGGATAGAAGCAGGGATGTGTGCTGCAATGGCACAGAGCCTTGTTGAGGCCACACCTGGAGTACTGTGTGCAGCTTTGGTCTACATCTCTGTGGATGGATGTTCTTGCTTTCGAGGGAATGCAGCAAAGGTTAACCAGACTGATTTCGGGGATGGCCGGACTGTCATACGAGGAGACATTGACTAAGTTGGGATTGTTCTCGTTGGAGTTAAGAAGAATGAGGGGGGGATCTTTTAGAGACTTTTAAAATTCTAACAGGTCAAGATAGGGTTGATCCAGCGAAGATGTTACCAATGATGGGTATGTCCAGAACCAGAGAACACAGTCTGAGGATTCAGGGTAAACCATTCGGCCAGAGATAAGGAGACATTCTTCATACAAAAAGTGGTGAGCCTGTGGAATTTATTACCACAGGAAGAAGTTGATGCTAAATCTTTGAGTATATTGAAGAGCGTCTAGATATAGCACTTGGAGAGAATGGGATCAACGGCAATGGGGAGAAAGCAGAATTAGGCGATTGCATTGAATGATCAACCAGGATCGTGATGAATGGCGGAGCAGGCTCGAAGGCCAAAAAGACATCCTCCTGCTCCCATATTCTATGCATGTATGTAAGTCCGTCTGCCGTCTCCCCAGTCACAGGCAGCATCCTTCGCCCGTGTGCTGCAGTAACTGGGGATCCTCTGGCGTCGCAGCCCTCGGTAAATCCAAAGAAGCCACCAGGCAGGGAGCAGAGGACTTCAGGATGTGCGGAGGATTGTTTAGTTGGTATAATTGTGTGTGTTGCGGTAATCATTAGAATTAACAGGTTTGTTTGTTGTTTTTTAAATTACACAATGGTGACCACGTGGCAGTTGTGATGGGGGTGGTCTCAGGTTGATATAACAGTGCACAATTGGGGATCCATGGCGGGAAAGGGAAGTTGAGCAATGGGAGCATAATCTATCAGATTGAACAAATTCAGGAAATCGCATCACTGCCTCTTCCTCGTCCTTGCGCTTCTTCAACTTCTGTTCTGCCCCCTGTATGACTGGCGACAATGCAAACTCAGGGTAGTGTCCTCGGCCCACCCAACTTTAGCTTCTTTATCAATTACTCTCCCACTACAATAATGTCTAAGGTGGCGTCAGGCTGATGCTTGACTTTTCTGTGAAACACTCCCCCAATTTCCCCACAAGCACCCAGATGTTAATAATGAAGTATTTGCAGGGTTGACATGGTTGGGTTTGCCGTTGTTGTTTCCAGTTCCGAATTCGGTCCATCCATTTTTACATATTTGTGACATTTTAGCAATTTGATACAACACTCGGCCGTTTTAGAGGACAGTTAAGATTGAATTTCATTGCAGTGACTCTGGAGTTACATAAAGGTCATGCCAGGTAAGGTCGGCAGATTTCGTTCCCTAAAGGCGATTAGTGAAGCTGATGGGTTTTTCGAACAATTGACAATGGTTTAAAGGTGATCATTACACTTTTAATTCCAGACATTGTTTCTTCTGCAATTCAAATTCCACAATTTCTGTGGTGGGATTGGAATCTGTGCCCCCAGTGTATTGACGTTTTTACTGGATTTATAAGTACCCAATTCATTTTTGCCAATTGAGGGGCAATTTAATGTGGCCTATCCACCTACCCTGCACATCTTTGAGTTGGGGCGGGGGGGGTGGGCGAAACCCACGGAAACACGGCGAGAATATGCAAACTCCACACGGACAGTGACCCAGAGCCTGGGTCGAGCCTATGACCTCGACGCCGTGAGGAAATATGCTAACCACTGCGCCACCGTGCTGCCCACTTTTCATTGGATTAACTGTTCAGCGACAATAGCACAATGTTCTTGTAAACTCCAAAGAGGAAGGAGGAGATTTCCTCCTCCCTCTTTACAGAACTTCCCTCTCCGCAGCCTCTGCCCCATTTGTCGATCATGTTCCAGACCCATGTACACTGTAACTATAGCCCCATACCTCGTCCAGAGCTGGGTGACCAAATCCTCTGTCCTCACTAAATGCATGCAGCAGCTCACAACAGAACATCCAGAAACACGTCCATAGCAGCTCCAACATCTATCCAATATAGAAGTAAGTCAAAAGACCCTCAGCTACGGTATATCCCTGCGTCATTTGTAATAACACTGGAGGGGCATCCTCGTGTTGCTGAACACATGTTCAGCTGAGAGCGTTTAATACAGAGTGTCAGTGCACAGGCACAGGTCAATTTTCGGAGACATGTGTCACAGCTGTTGAAATGCTCTGTCCAATGTAGAGCCCCAGACGGGAGACGCCAGGAACTGAACCCACCGGATTTCATGTTCTCTGATTTCTGATATACCATAACCACTGACTCTTTGGATAGAAAATCAATACCAGGTAGAGATACTTGGGCAAAAGAGAAAATGCTGGAACATCTCAGCAGGTCTGGCAGCATTTGGAGGGAGAGTAAAGAGCTAACGTTTCGAGACCAGATGATCCTTTGCCAAAGCTAAAAGACATAGAATGTGGGAGATATGTATACTGTGGTGTGGGGAAGGAATGATGCGTCGCAGCCACAGAAAACAACGGAAAAGTGTGCGCATTGCAGTCCTCAGGGAGAATAAACGGTGGGAAAGGTCAAACAGCAGAGAAATAACACCGGAGGGTAAGGTGTGACAGACGTCGGGGGGAGGAGGAAGCAAAGGGATGAAAAGGTAGGGGAAAACATATATATAAATAAAGACAATAAAGAAGAAAAATGTAAAATGCAGTCACCATGAATTGGAATGAAAACAAATGAGTCGAGGTGGGGTAGAGCTAATCATCCGAAGTTGATGATTTCTATGTTAAGATCGGAAGGCTGTAGCGTGCCTAACCGGAAGGTGAAATGCCAGTCTACCAGTTTGCGTTGAGCTTCACTGGGCCATTGCAGCAGTCCAAAGACAGACATGTGGGCATGTGAGCAGGGTCTTGTGTTCACATGGCAAGCAAGAGGATGATCAGGGTCCTGGGTGCGCACAGAACGAAGATGCTCAGCAAAGCGATCACCTAGTCCACGTTTCGTCTCTCCAATATAGAGAAGACCACATTGTGAGCAGCGAATGCAATAGACCAAATTGGAAGAGGTGCAAATGAAACGCTGCTTAACCTGGAATGAGTGTTTTGGGCCTGGGATGTAAAGCATGGAAGAGGTAAAGGGGCGGGTGTTATACCTTCTTTAATTGCATGGGAAGGTGCCATGGGTGATCGGAGACGTGTTGGGTATGAGGAAGGAGTGGACTAGATTCTCTCGGAGGATATGGTTTCTGCAGGATGCTGACAGAGGGAGTGAAGGGAAGATGTGTTTGGTGGTGGCATCACGCTGGAGTTGGCGAAAATGGCGGAGGATTATGCTTTGCATACGGAGGCTGGTGGGGTGAAATGTGAGAATGAGGGGGATTTTATCCTTGTTCTGGGATGGAGGGAGGGGGCGAGGTTAGTGGCGCGGGAGATGGATGGTACGCTATTGACTTCCCTGCCAACAACTGTAGGTGGAAAATCACGATTGATGAAAAATGGATAATGAGGGACATCAATCAATTAAAATGGGGATTTGCACACATACTTAAAAGCAACACGTTGTGGAGATGTCGGAAAATGAAATATGATATATTGGAGGTGGAATTGAAAGATAAGAATGGGGAGAGGGAAATACAGGTACTGCATGATTGATTGAAATAGCTCATTGCTGGCACATTCAGAAGCTGCCTCATATTACCTGTCCGAGCTGGATACAAACCGAGACGATATCAGTCCAGAATGCGGAGATGTACAGGGCACGCTGGAAGTGACCAACAGTGTGGCTGCTCCGTTTCTGTATCGAGATTTCCACAGCACAAGGACAGGAGGGTCAGTGTCAGTGAAACTGGTGTCAGGGAAATATATGGCTGTTCCCCTTCAAAACAATTATACCGTTTTGGATGCTGTTGGGGGGATGACCTACCGGGGGAAGGCCCTAGCGGCCAGGTCTCTGGCACTGAGTCTGTCTCTGGGGCTCAGAAGGGAAGGGGGAGAACAGAAAAGCAATAGTTGTAGGAGATTCAATCGTTAGGGGAATAGATAGGAGATTCTGTGGTCGCGAGCGAGACTCCCGGAAGGTATGTTGCCTCCCGGGTGCCAGGGCCAGGGATGTCTCCGATCGTGTCTTCAGGATCCGTAAGGGGGAGGGGGAGCAGCTAGAAGTCGTGGTGCACATTGGTACCAACGACGTAGGTAGGAAAAGGGGTGTGGAGGTAATAAAGAGTTTAGGGAGTTCGGCTGGAAGTTGAAAGCCAGGACAGACAGAGTTGTCATCTCTGGTTTGTTGCCGGTGCCACGGGATAGCGAGGCTAGGAATAGGGAGAGAGTGGAGCTGAACACGTGGCTGCAGGAATGGTGTAGGAGGGGGGGGGGGGGGGGCTTCAGGTATTTGGATAATTGGAGCGAATTCTGGGGAAGGTGGGACCTGTACAAGCAGGACGGGTTGCATCTGAACCAGAGGGGCACCAATATCCTGGGAGGGAGGTTTTCTAGTACTCTTCGGGAGGGTTTAAATTAATTTGGCTGTGGAATGGGTTGTGAAACAGATTTTGGAAAGGTACAGAAGTCACAGGGTAGTAGTCATGGGTGACTTTAACTTCCCAAACATTGAGTGGAAACTCTTTAGATCAAATAGTTTGGATGGGCTGGTGTTTGTGCAGTGTGTCCAGGAAGCTTTTCTAACACAGTGTGTAGATTGTCCGACCAGAGGAGGGGCAATATTGGATTTAGTACTTGGTAATGAACCAGGGCAAGTGATAGATTTGTCAGTGCGGAAGCATTTTGGAGATAGTGACCACAATTCTGTGACTTTCACTTTAGTAATGGAGAGGGATAGGTGCGTGCAAGGGCAAGGTTTACAATTGGGGGGGGGAAGGGTAAATGCGATGTTGTCAGACAAGAATTGAAGTGCATAAGTTGGGAACATAGGCTGTCAGGGAAAGACACAAGTGAAATGTGGAACTTGTTCAAGGAACAGGTACTACGTGTCCTTGATATGTATGTCCCTGTCAGGCAGGGAAGAGATGGTCGAGTGAGGGAACCATGGTTGACAAGAGAGGTTGAATGTCTTGTTAAGAGGAAAAAGGAGACTTATGTAAGGCTGAGGGAACAAGGTTCAGACAGGGCGTTGGAGGGATACATGATAGCCAGGAGGGAACTGAAGAAAGGGATTAGGAGAGCTAAGAGAGGGCATGAACAATCTTTGTCGGGTAGGATCAAGGAAAAGCCCAAGGCCTTTTACACATATGTGAGAAATATGAGAATGACTAGAGCGAGGGTAGGTCCGATCAAGGACAGTAGCGGGAGATAGTGTATTGAGTCTGAAGAGATAGGAGAGGTCTTGAACAAGTACTTTTCTTCTGTATTTACAAATGAGAGGGGCCATATTGTTGGAGAGGACAGTGTGAAACAGACTGCTACGCTCGAGGAAATACTTGTTAGGCAGGAAGATGTGTTGGGCATTTTGAAAAACTTGAGGATAGACAAGTCCCCCCGGCCTGACGGGATATATCCAAGGATTCTATGGGAAGCAAGAGATGAAATTGCAGAGCCGTTGGCAATGGTCTTTTCGTCCTCACTGTCAACAGGGGTGGTACCAGGGGATTGGAAAGTAGCGAATGTCGTGCCCCTGTTCAAAAAAGGGACGAGGGATAACCCTGGGAATTACAGGCCAGTTAGACTTACTTCGGTGATAGGCAAAGTAATGGAAAGGGTACTGAATGATAGGATTTCTGAGCATCTGGAAAGACACTGCTTGATTAGGGATAGTCAGCACGGATTTGTGAGGGGTAGGTCTTGCCTTACAAGTCTTATTGAATTCTTTGAGGAGTTGACCAAGCATGTGGATGAAGGTAAAGCAGTGGATGTAGTGTGCATGGATTTTAGAAAGGCATTTGATAAGTTTCCCCATGGTAGGCTTCTGCAAAACGTCAGGAGGCATGGGATAGTGGGAAATGTGTCCAGTTGGATAACGAACTGGCTAACCGATAGAAGTCAGAGAGTACTGGTGGATGGCAAATATTCATCCTGGATCCCAGTTACCAGTGGTGCACCGGAGGGATCAGTTCTGGGTCCTCTGCTGTTTGTGATTTTCAATAATGAATTGGATGAGGGAGTTGAAGGGTGGGTCAGTAGATTTGCAGACAATGCGAAGATTGGTGGATAGTGTGGATAGTGAGGAGGGCTGTTGTCGGCTGCATAGAGACATAGCTACGATGCAGAGCTGGGCTGAGAAGTGGCAGATGGAGTTTAATCCTGAAAAGTGTGAGGTTGTCCATTTGGAAGGACAAATATGAATGCGGAATACAGGGTTAACGGTAGAGTTCTTGGCAATGTGGAGGAGCAGAGAGATCTTGGGGTCTATGTTCATGCAGCTTTGAAAGTTGCCACTCAAGTGGATAGAGCTGTGAATAATCCCTATGGCGTGCTAGCGTTCATTAACAGAGGGATTGAATTTAAGAGCCGTGAGGTGATGATGCAGCTGTTCCAAACTTTGGGAAGACCACATTTGGAGGACTGTGTACAGTTCTGGTCGCCTCATTTTAGGAAAGATGTGGAAGCTTTGGGAAAGGTGCAAAGGTGATTTACCAGGATGTTGCCTGGAATGGAGAGTAGGTCTTACGAGGAAAGGTTGAGGGTGCTAGGCCTTTTCTCATTAGAAGGGAGAAGGATGAGGGGCGACTTGATAGAGGTTTATATGATGATCAGGGGAATAGAAGATAGAGTAGACAGTCAGAGACTTTTCCCCTTGGTGGAACAAACTATTACAAGTGGAGAAAAATTTAAGGTGAATGGTGGAAGATATAGGGGGGATGTTAGAGGTAGGTTCTTTACCAGAGAGTAGTGGGGGCATGGAATGCACTGCCTGTGGAAGTAGTTGAGTCGGAAACATTAGGGAATTTCAAGCAGCTATTGGATAGGTACATGGATTACGGTAAAATGATATAGTGTAGATGTATTTGTTCTTAAAGGCGGCACGGTAGCATTGTGGATAGCACAATTGCTTCACGGCTCCAGGTTCCCAGGTTCGATTCCGGCTTAGGTCACTGTCTGTGTGGAGTCTGCACATCCTCCCCGTGTCTGCGTGCGATTCCTCTGGGTGCTCCAGTTTCCTCCCACGGTCCAAAGATGTGCAGGTTAGGTGGATTGGCCATGATAAATTGCCCTTAGTGTCCAGAATTGCCCTTACTGTTGGGTGGAGGTGTTGACTTTGGGTAGGGTGCTCTTTCCAAGAGCCGGTGCAGACTCAATGTTCTGAATGGCGTCCTTCTGCATTGTAAATTCAATGATAATCTATGATTAATCCAGGACAAAGGTTCGGCACAACATCGTGGGCCGAAGGGCCTGCTCTGTGCTGTATTTTTCTACGTTCTCTGTTCTATGGCGTTGGGTTAGGGATGCGGAGATTCTAGGGGCAGGCCGGCGGTGTTCTTGGCTCTGTTTAAACTTGAATAAGCAGAAACATTTTGGG
>NW_027309431.1:0-34449 GCF_047496885.1 Scyliorhinus torazame | reverse complement strand
CGCCCCAAAAGGTGCGCAATGCTCCGCATCTTTGGGGGCCGAGCCCCAACCTTGAGGGGCTAGGTCGGCGCCGGACAAATTTCCGCCCTGCCAGCTGTCGGAAAAGGCCTTTGGTGCCCCGCCAGCTGGGTGCGGACATGACATCTCCGGGCGGCGCATGCGCGAGAGCGTCAGCGGCTGCTGACAGCTTCCCACGCATGTACAGTGGAGGGAGTCTCTTCTGCCTCCGCCATGGTGGAGACCTTGGCGGAGGCGGAAGGGAAAGAGTGCCCCCACAGCACAGGCCCGCCCGCGGATCGGTGGGCCCCGATCGCGGGCCAGGTATTTTAGCGGCGGGACTTCGGCCCATCCGGGCCGGAGAATCGAGCGGGGGGGGGGGCCGCCACCCGGCGCGGCGCGATTCCCGCCCCCGCTGAATCTCTGGTGCTGGAGACTTTGGCAACCGGCGGGGGGCGGGATTCACGCCAGCCCCCGGCGATTTCCCCGACCCGGCGGGGGGTCGGAGGAATCTCGCCCCAGGTTCGGGAGACCCAAACCCCCTGCGTGCCTTCCCCTCTGTAGCAGCACCTTTCTCACTTCTCACTCTGGCCACCTTCCCTCCCCATATGAACGAGGTAATCCTTCCCTCAATCTCCCTGAAAAAAGCCTTTGGCACGGAAAATCGGTAGGCATTGAAAAATAAACAGGAATCGCGGCAACACATTCATTTAACCGCCTGATGAACTGATTATCTGCGTATTTTCATAGTTATGGGCTTCGGGCTGTATGATGTAATGGGGTATAGTAAGGCCGATCTTTTTACAAAACTGTTTTTCAACAATATATTTCACAGGTCACAATCACTCTGCTGCTGCCATGATTTTCTCTCAGGTTTCAGAAAACAGAAATATGAATGATGGCTCTGCATTTTATTATGCAGTCACGTATTTAATGATATATATATATTTCACAAAGGTGAGGGGTGTGCCCCACTCAATATGATGCCACTTCTAGAACAACAGGCCCTTATTGCACAATTGCTCACAAATTGAACATTGTATTTTCATTTATAAGGAAGTTGCCATAGCTTATTCACAAATGCATATTGTTGTTTGGAGTAACTAGTGTTAACTGATCATAGTCATAGAATAATGCCAGCAGACTACGGATCATAGAATCTACAGTGCAGAAGTAGGGCCATTCAGCCCACCGAGTCTGCACCGGCCCTTGGAAAGAGCACCCTACTTAAGCCCATGCCTCCAACCCTATCCCCGTAACCAAGTAACCCCATCTAACTTTTTTTTTTTGGACACAAAGGAGTAATTTCATCATGGCCAATCCATCTAACCTGCACATTTTTGGACTGTGGGAGGAAACCGGAGCACCCGGAGGAAACCCACACAGACACGAGGAGAACGTGCAGATTCCGCACAGACAGTGACCCAAGCCGGGAATTGAGTCTGGGAGCCTGGAGCTGTGATGCAGTGGAGCTAACCACTGTGTTACCATGCCGCCCCGAACATTGAAGGACTTTTGGAAACAATAATTTGTGATATTGAAATAAGAGTGCAAATGCTACAACTGAATTTTGAAGCTGCAAATTCTGAAACAAAATATTACCTTGAAGTTACTACCAATACTGACAGCCTGAACGTAATGAGATAACATTGTTCACCGTGTAGCTTATTCCCCTGTGTAGCTTATTTCACTGTACAGCTCAATCTGGCAGTTGAGAAGATTACAAACGTCACTCATTTTCTGGTCTGTATTATCGACAATAGTGGAAAGGATGTTATGTTTATTCCAATGTCTCTTGGCCAGCCTCCCAATCTCCACCCTCTGGAAACTTGAGTTTGTCCAAATCTCTGCTGCCTTTATCCTAACCCGTACAAACATTCACCCATCATCCCTGTGCTCACTGACCCACACTGGTTCCTGGGTTGTTGAGACTTCAGTTTAAAAAGTTGCATCGGTGTGCTCAACCCCATCCGTGGCCGTGCCGCTCCCCACCTCTGCATACCCCTCCAGCCCCACAACCACCTCCAAGGTCTCGGCGCTGCTCCAGTTCTAACCTCTAGAGCGCCCCTAATTTTCAATTGCTTCACCACTGGCTAGTCACGTCTCCAACTATCTGGGTCCAAGGTCCTGGAATTCCCTCCCCAAACTTCACCTCCTTAAAGTCACCCCTTTAATAATTTCCGGTTTGACCAGGCTTTGGTCACTTACTCTAATATCTTCTTCAGTCACCTCTTGTTAAATTTTGCTGCTAATGCATCTGTGGAGAACTTTGGGTCGCTTTTTCCATGTTTAAAATGCGAGTTGTTATTGTAAGGCACCAAATCTTGGGTGTACTTTGATAGACACGAATGTAATAATAATAATGGTATGCCTACTTGAGACAATATTAACATTGCAATGAAAATCCCCTAGTTGCCACACTCCGGCGCCTGTTCGGGTACACAGAGGGAGAATTCAGAATGTCCAAATTACTTAACAGTGGGTCTTACGAGACTTACGGGAGGAAACCGGAGCACCCGGAGGAAACCCACACAGACACGGGGACAACGTGCAGACTCCGCACAGACAGTGACCCAAGCTGGGAATCGAACCTGGGTCCCTGAAGCAACAGTGCTAACCACTGTGCTACCCGTGCTGCCCATTCATGCGCCACTGTACTCGGCAACGAGAACACATAGGAACCGACATTCATGGCTGCAACTCCACTAAACCTTTCAGTATGACCCATCTGTTAACATCCAATACGATAATCAATAATCAATCACCGCACCAATCCAACTCTATATAAAAATGTACATCAGGAATTTATCAATGCATCTTAAACAATCGGGTTACAATATTTGTTGGACACTGGACTAAGACTATGGCAGGTGTGGTTTATATTTTTTTTTTTTTTTTTTTAATATAAAAAAAGAGTGTGAGGAATGAATCGAGGACTATCGCCTGCTGCTCATTCTAAAGCTGGAGGGAGGTTAGGTTTTATACCTGGTGGCACCTACATAAGGAGAAAGACATGCATGGAACTGCTCGTGTACAAGCTGAGCCTTTTAAAAATGCTGCACCGGAAACATCAGACTTTTGCATTCAGGGTTTCGGTGATAATTAAATTAATTTCGATTTTTTAAACGAAAAGGCCAGGCACCCACCTCCCGACCTGCACTGTGGGCCAGCAAGCATTCTACGAAGAGCTGAACGCTATAAGTGGTTAGTTTGACAAACATGCCTCGTAAGAATGTTCGGTGCAGCTATTAATATGTATGCAGCTGAAGAATTTGTAAATAATCAATATGGAGTAACATCATATTATGTTTCAGGAACTCACTGCTATCAGGTTTGATGGAGCATCTTAAAAATGGTCAGTGACGGGCAGCATGCGCTTCAAGCAAGTGTAAATGCAAATTGTCAGCAGTGAGTGAAAAGATGCGAGTACAAAATTAGGATGTTGCCTATAAAATAATTCCTCCCCCCCTGCCAAGAATAGAGGGTGTATGAAATAGTCACTCAGCGTACGGAGTTAATATTATATCACTGGGCGCGATCCAGATTAACATATTCAAGTGTGCCATTAGGCTTAAAAATATTTATACGCCAGGTTCTCCCGAAGCCCGGGAACTACCGTCCTCGCCTGGGAGACCTCGCACACAAACGTGGGCCTGGCGTAACGGCACGTGGGGGCTCTCCCAGGTCATTGGACACCATAAGTGGTCAGGCTCTGGGCAAGGTGGTTTCCTGGCACTCCTGCAAGCACCCAAGCAACTTGACACTGCCAGCCTGGCCCCCTGGCTGCCCCCCCCCCGGGTGGCACTGGCAGGCTGATGGTGCCTGGGTGCCAGGTTGCCCATCCCAGGGATGAGGCCCAGGGCTGCCCTGCTCTTATAAAGTGGGCCCAGGGACTGCCTAACAGGTAAGTTGGGGCAATGGGGTGGGTTCCAGAGGCCGCGGCGGAAGAGCAGAGAGGGGGGTCGAAAGATCCGGGTGCCGATTAAAAATGGCTCCCCTATCCAATAGTCATCTTCCTACAGTGACAAGCTGAACACCTCAGTTCAGGAAATTAGGCAAGTGCTCCCGATCGAGGCCAAAACAAAACAGCAGAGTCCCGTTAGATAGCAGGGTATTTCTCGATGCCTGTTACACGCACCCAAAAGGGGATTCGTTTTTGGAGTGTTAAATCATGGCCATTGGACTGGAATTGTAAAAGCCACATTGTCATGTCTTACATTAAGGCAGCGGTTCTCACTGTGGTGATATGCATCACTGTAAATACACAAGGGATTAATGTAAATACACAAGATTAATGTAAACACTAGAGGGAGCACCAGAGACATCATGACACACAGACATATAGCTAATGAACACATAGAATAGGACACGACCAATGGGCAGTCAAGACACCCAGAGGTGACACTACCACAAGGGGGCAACCCATATAAAAGGACAGGGCACACATGCTTGGTCTCTTTCCACAGGCGACACTTAGAGAGAAGCACAGGGGCAGATCGGAAGCATCACACCCACCACATGGATTAGAGCATCTGGTTAGTTAGATTGAGTTACTATAGTAAGATTAGCAGGAGAGTCGAATTAAAGTAGTAGAATTGTTAACTGTTCAATAAATGTGTTAAACCTATCTCCAAGTCTGAACCTTCCTTTGTCAGAGCACACAAAGAAGCAGCTTATGCTACATGAAGAAGCAGAACACAACACTCACTATTTGAAATTACATTTAATTGTGGAAGCTAAAAGTGTCTTTTATATTCTATTCTTTTTGGTGGCTAAGGCAACCCACGGCTTTTTAAGTCATCAGATTGTGCTCTGAGTAGCTTACATAATGAAGAGCCCTTTATCTGTAGCCTGAGCAGTTGGGATCAGCTATATGGCTCGGCAAAGTGCGGGGGTGGGGGGGGGGGGGGGGGATACTTGGCTTAAGCAGGTGAGGGACTTTCATATTACTATAATTAAGTTATGATACAATATACTTGTCTACTTTTTGGGGCAAGTGTTATTTAAGCCCATTGAAAGTTTATTAAACTTGCCTTTGAAATTAATTGTTAACAAATGTGTGGGCAAGTTCTCTGGTGGTCTAGCGGTTTGGGGCTACTACTATCACTTCCCCAGCAAGGAAGGAATCGTCTCAATAAAACCCCTATTACTATATTTTACAAGAACCATATGACAATAGCAGTGTGCACAGAACTCAACTCAGTGCAGTTGCAGACTCCAAGCAATCCTTAGATCAAACAATTTGCCCTGGAGTTCTGATCCAGCAGTACTGGGTTCGAATATTTATCCAACTTCACTGTGCTTTAAAGAAAAACAGCTCCACTAAAGTATAAATATTGTAACAGCACTCCCGATGACATGCCCATTAAGGCCAATACACCATTTGCACACCTCACCATAATAACAAACGATCGTTTCATTTTGTCAGCGGGCAGTCTTTGAGGTGATCAAAATGGTAAATGGGCAATGACGTGCCAAGATAAGCAGTGTGCTGATGAAGTTACCTGCCAAGAATTTTGTAGAAGGATGGGACATGCCCTCAAAACTCTGAGCCAAATTTCTAGGAAAATAAAGTTTACGCAGAGAAAATTGTAGAAATGAGGCACCTGTCAAGATTTCAGGGGCCCCCTGCAGCATAGTACAGATGAAACAATTTCATGTGTGCAAGATGTACCTTTGCTCCAAGAGCAGCATTTTATGACTAATAATCCACCCAGAAATTAAAACAAATGATGCTGAATCAGAAGGCAAAAAAGATTTCTCACAGATGATTTGTCATGGAGTGTGATTGCTACTGGACTGTGTTTTTAAACACTTTCGACAAAGAAAAGGCGGCCCAGTAGCACAGTGGTTAACACTGCTGCCTCACAGCTCCAGGGTCCTGGGTTCAATTCCAGCCTTGGGTGGGTGACTGTCCGTGGGGAGTTAGCACATTCTCCCCATGTCTGCGTGGGTTTCTTCCGGGTGCTCAGGTTTCCTCCCAGTCCAAAAGGTGTGCAGGTTAGGTGGATTGGCAATGTTAAATTGCCCCTTAGTGTCCAAAAGGTTATATGGGGCTGCTGGGTTATGGGGATAGGGTGGAGGAGTGGGCTTAAGTAGGGTGCTCTTTCCAAGGACCAGTGCAGACTCGATGGGCTGAATGGCCTCCTACTGCACTGTAAATTCTGAGAAGTGTTACTCCTACCATTTTATCTCATGTTATCATGCCTAGTTCTACTGAAGATATACATTGGAGTGAAATGTAATTTTCCAACTTAGAATGTTGAAAACAGTTCAGATGTATCTTATGGTTTGGCTATTTGCAGAAGCTTCTCCCCTCAAAATGATTGCGTCTACTTTTATCCATTAAATAGTGGTTCAGACCCGGGCAAGAATCTGGGATTAGACCCCGTGACACTCGGTTTTCCACGCTTGCCTTCATGTACAGGGAGGCCATTTTAAAAATCAAATTAGCTACTAGTATAATTTTGTCTTGTAAAATCATATTTATCAGCATGTTAATCTCTCATATTGGAGGAAAAATGGCCTAAACCTTCTGCCAGCCCTCTGCCAAGCTTCTAAGTGCATCCTTGCCATTCTCTGCATTTCTTGATGGTCGATGGGCATCACACCTGCCCTTATTTGTGGGAGAACATAAAAATGTGATGCTAATTTTAGAAAATATGTCCTCTAAATGCATTTTCCATTTTCTGTAAGTTTTAATGCTGGTCAGGCCAGGCAGCCAGCCATCTCTTAATGGTAATAAAGGACCCCATTTGTTTTCTGGCAATTGGAGTCAATATCAGCCATGAATATCCTGAAAAGAAGGCAACATTTTAACAAGGCAAGGAATCTTTCCAGCTAAAGGATGCCTGCAGGCCTGTGGCAGAACACGGAGGCTTGCTGCATCTCAATATAAATGACCTCAAAGCAGCAAGGTTGGCCAGGGTCATCTGTACCTCCAAGGTTTCCCCTCAGGTGCATGTATACACAGCTACTCAGAAGCTACTGTACAAGTTGATCACGAGTTGTCCCAAGCTGTGAAGAAAAATGTACAGGCCTCACACAACAAAAGAATATGAGAGAGATTGTTGTGTCTCTCCATGCCAATTACTATTGCAGTCAAGACACATCCCAATAAACACGGGTGACAGAGTCATTATGAATTGATATATTTCATATCTCCCCTGGGCTTGATCCCTGGCAGTGCCACCCAGGCACCCTAACACTGCCAGAGTGGCACTTTCATATTTTGTTTTATAAAGCTCGTGTGAAGCACTCTGGGATGTTTTATTACATTCAGGACGGGTATATAAGCTGCTGTTAGGTATTGTTATATACTCACTGCGGCATGGGTAGCAATTGATTCCGCCAAGAATTATAAGTTTTAAAAGGTCACTCTCTGGTATATCCTGACTTGTCCATGCAGCCTGAGCACTGCCACTACTGCAACACTCCTCTCGATCAATCCGAGTCATTGATAAAGCCTGGCATTTTCCACTCCTTCCTTGCTGTAGCCAACATACCCCAGCTGAAAGAACCATAATGGAGAAAACATGGATGAGCAACATCAAAAACATCTGCTTTCACTGATGATTTTTTCTACATATAATTACATTTCTTACAATTTGTAAAATTGCATCTTTGCGCCTGCATTGAGGCTCTCCCTTCCTTAATTAACAATTCTAAAAATCAAAAACAGTAGTTAAACACTTTATATCGCACACTGGAGCACCAATGGGCTGTGTGCTCTGCAGCCTGTTTAAAGAAATAATTGTGTGCTGGAAAATATTACCTGCCCTTTTTCATTCCGTAACATTTCACGTTGAGCAGCATATTATGAAAGTCATAAATCAGGATAGAAAAATTGGACTTGTACGATTTTCAATGTTTTTGAATTTTTATTCATTCGCTCACGGGATGTGGACATCAGTGGGCATTCATTGTTCACTCCCAATTCCCCTGAGAAGGGGGTGGTGCAGCTGCCTTTTTGAACCATTGCAATCTATCTAGTGTAATCACACCCACAGTAATGTTGGGAAGGGAGTCCCAGAAAGAGTGAAGGAATAGTGATATATTTCCAGGGCAGGAAGGTCTGTTACGAACAGATGGCGGTGTTCCTATACGGCTTCTGCCTTTGTCCTTCCAAGTGGTAGTGGTTGCAGGTTTGGAATGTTGAAGGGGATCTTGGCAAGTTGCTGCAGTGCATCTTGTAAACAATACACACAGTGCATCAGTGGCGGAGGGAGCAAATGTTTAAAGCGGTGGATGAGGTGCTGATCAAGCGGGCTGCTTTGTCCTCAATGATGTTGAGCTTTGCAGGTGTTCCATCACACTCCTGACTTGAACCTTGTAGATGGCAGATAGGCTTTAGGGAGTCAGAAGGCAAGTTACTCGCCACAGAATCCTCAGGCACTGAAATGCTTTTGCAGCCATGGTATTGATATACTGGTCCAGTTCAGTTTCTGGTCAACGATAACTGATAGCTCAAGGCAATACTAAAGAGACTTCCAGGATAACTGAACCAGGCTGTATTGGTAACAAGTAAGAAGGTAAACTATTCACACATGCGGAGTCACTGAACAATTCTTCTCTCTGGCTCCAGGGTCCACTTTGCCAGGAAATGTGTTCCCAGGGCGCTGCACCATTTTCCCATTGGTCGAAATTTGCAAGCTCCCACACGATTGGCTCAGGGCCAGTCATGTGACCACGAGGGCTCACCCCCTAAAGTAACCCCCTAGGTTGTTGATGGTGGCGGACTCAAGTGATGCTGCTGAATGTCAACAGGACATGATTTGATGCTCTCTTGTTGTAGATGGTCATTGTCTGGAGCAAGTGTTACTTTCCACCTATTAACCCAAGGCTGGATGTTGTCCTGGTTTTGCTACATATGCGGGCACAAACTGCTTCACCATGAAGTGTTGCGATTGCTCCTGAACACGTTTGTCAATGTTTGGACCAAGGTTGCAATGAGGTCTGGTGCTGAGTGACTCTAGCAGAATCTGCTGCTGAAGTGTAATTCATCTCTTAGTATGTAAATATTACAGAAAATATGTGAGACAGCATAGCTAATCTCCCCAATTTGTGATTTATTGAGACAATGAAGCCATTGTTAGCCTTAACGCACAACAATGCAGATCTTACATTACTGTGCAGTCAGAGCACTTTGGACAAAGGTTCCCAGCTGGATTTCATTCAAAAGGTGATTGATATAGGGAAAGCATTACAGTTTAACAAGATTTCCAACTGTGCATATTTTAGTTAAAATGCAAGAAGGCATTCCTTTACCAAGACTGAAAATGGTAAAATGAGAAAAGGCCAAGGACCAGGTGCTAGAAAATGGGATGAAAGTGAGTGGCTAGTTCCTTTTTCTCTTCTTTGATTGGCGCAGACATGATCGGCTGAATGGCCTTTCTCTGCATCATAATTGAACTATGGTTCTAAATGGTTTGACATGGAATACTAGCAAATGTCTGGATTCAGAAATCAATTAACTAAAAATACTTTGTGGCCAGGACACATTTTTAGAGCAATTACCTTTTGTGGATTAATAGATAGAGCCAGGAATCACTATTTTAGCAAGAATATTGAATCATTACATTGGGAAGGTGTGGTTAAGTAGTCGCTATCATCCCAGATGACTCCCTTTGAGGGGGAGAGCTGACTGGTGGTGATTTACCCCGAGGATAACCACACTTCAGACGAGGCGCAAGGTAGAGAAAGCATGAATAACCTCAGCTGGGATGGGAATTGAACTCGCACTGCTGGCCTCGCTCTGCATCACGAACGCGCTGTCTAGCCAACAGCTGACACTTCATAGAATTTACAGTGCAGAAGGAGGCCATTCGGCCCATCAAGTCTGCACCGGCTCTTGGAAAGAGCACCCTACCCAAGGTCAACACCTACACCCTATCCCCATAACCCAGTAACCCCACCCAACACTAAGGTCAATTTTGGACACTAAGGGCAATTTATCATGGCCAATCCACCTAACCTGCACATCTTTGGACTTGTTGCATGTATCATACTGGGAAGGCTCAGATACCTTCAGGATAATTAACAATTGGTTTGTTGTCAGAGGACCTTTTCACTAAAAAGATGTCTTACGATCCGTAGACATTTTCTGAGTCATCGGTTTCTTGCTTTGCATTAACAAATGAAAGAGTCAATGGGATGCTGTGAAGATTCACCTCCCACATATCCCAACACCAGAGACTATTACTCAAAACTTGCTGGAAGGAAGAAGATTTCAGATGTTTCTTTTGTTTTGCAACAGCTCATATATTGTGTAAATTTAGTAATTGTACCTTTCTGCTTCCATGTATTATTCCAACTTTTAAATAAATGCTGCTAAGTAGTTTTAATATATATGCACTTGTCTGAAAACAGATTACTTTTCACCTTTGGAGGAATTGAGAAAGTGGAGACAAACACCGTGTATTCCTTAACAATGATTAGGATTTATATGTTAAAACTGGCCATGCCAGCCCATATACACTGATTTAAAAAGGCATTAGTACACAAGAGAATTGGTCTAAATTTATGAAAAACGGCACCCAGCCATGAATACTGACAAAAGAAAAACTAAGTGACACATTACAATTCGACACCATTGCAAATCCAAATACTTTACCTACTGATCATCTCATCCAATGTTGTTCAAATACACCTACCCATTGCTCAGGGTAGGAAGATGTATCTGCAGTTTATATATTATTACATTCAGTTGATAATGATGCAATGATGCACTGAACTTTGGGGCATTTCCTTCAAAGTGAATGTATTTGAATTAAACATAGGGGTGCTCAATATTACCAAAGGTCACTGCGACAAAGGTGATTAGAAATACTCAGCCTTTCAATCTCAGTAGTTATTCTCAAACAAATGCTTACAATTTCTAAGATTAAGCAACTTTTTACCAAGGCACTTTAGGCAGCACCTTCCAAACCCATCACCACCCAAAAGGACAAGGGCAGCAGAGACATGGGAACATCACCACTTGGAAGTTCCTCTCCAAGCCAATCGCTATCCTGACTTGGAAATCTATCATCGTTCCTTCACTATGGCCGGATCAAAATCTGGGAACTCCGTTCCTCACAGCACTGTGGGAGTACCTACACTACATGGACTGCAGTGATTCAAGAAGGCTGCCCCCCACCACATTTTCAAGGGCAATTAGGGGTGGACAGTAATTGTTGGCTTAGCCAACAATGACAGCAGGTGGAATTTACCGTTGTGCGCCGATGTGGGACCGGAATTTCCTGCCGGCGTGAGCAACCGGTAAATCCCGCCAACATTTCTTGAATTAATTTTTTAAAAATATGTTGAAGGTAGAACATGCAGAGTCAATTTGTAATACCACTAACCTACACTGAGAAAATGTGAAAAGCATGATCTCAGGTGCCTTGCCCCAATAACACTGTTCACTGACCAGATAAGCTGGGTTCTATGCAGCAGCATTTAAGTACATGCACTAAACTCTGTTCATTGACTGTGACAGTGACAGATCGCCAGCACAATGCACTGCAGCAATTCAACAAGGATTCTTCGACAGCACTTTCCAAAAAAACAGCCTCTCCGCTTTTGAAGAACAAAGAGGAGCTGCTTGAGTACAGGGGCGGCACAGTGGCTAGCACTGCTGCCGTACAATGCCAGGGGACCCGGATTCAATACCGGCCTCGGGTCACTGTTTGTGCGGAGTCTGCACTTCCTCCCCGTGTCTGCGTGGGTTTCCTCCGGGTGCTCCGGTTTCCTCCCACAGTCCAAAGATGTGCCGGTTAGGTGGGGTTACGGGGATAGGACAGGGGAGTGGGTCTAGGTAGGGGGCTCTTTCAGAGGATTGGTGCAGGCTTGATGGGCCAAATGACCGCCTTCTGCACTGAAGAGATTCTATGATGATTCTATGGCCACCTGCAAATTCCTCACCAAATAACTGGAGGAAAGAAATATCTTTACTTCACTGACACTGGGTCAAAATCCTGGAACTCGCTGCCTAACAGCACCTTCACCACACAGACTGCAGCAATTCAAGATGACGGTGGCCATAATCTTCCCAAGGATCATAATAAATGCTGACTTTACCGGTGACATCTCCATCCCACAGACAGAGTGCCCTTAATTTTTGGTATTGTCCCATTCGTAATTCCACTGTCCCAGGATGTTGTTTGTCCTGTAATGTGGACATTTAAATTTCTCACATGCACTCCTCCCCCCCGTTTGTGCTCTAAAAGACCGAGTAGGACCTCCACCACTGTGCTCCTCCCCCCCCGTTTATGCTCTAAAAGACCGAGTAGGACCTCCACCACTGCACTCCTCCCCCCCCGTTTGGGCTCTAAAAGACTGAGTAGGACCTCCACCACTGCACTCCTCCCCCCGTTTGTGCTCTAAAAGACCGAGTAGGACCTCCACCACTGCACTCCTCCCCCCCCGTTTATGCTCTAAAAGACCGAGTAGGACCTCCACCACTGCACTCCTCCCCCCGTTTATGTTCTAAAAGACCGAGTAGGATGTCCACCACTGTGCTCCTTTGGCAACTCTCACCACCCCCATCCCCGAATGGGAGGCTGTCCCTTAGTTTCCGCAAGAGTCGGTCACTCGACCCATGTGAACAAAATAAATCAGTGTCACAATTAAACATATTCAGTGACCCCCCCCTTTAAAGCTATTCTAAAAAGCAACCAGTAAAAAAAACATTTAAAGATTTCAGGTGATGCGAGTAATCATTGTCCATCCTTAACCACCCTGGGAGTGGTGGTGGCCACCACGGCTACAGTCCATGTGGCGTAGGCACATCCACAGTGCTGTTAGAGCTGGGGTTCCAAGGTTTTTGATCCAGGGACGGTGATATAGTCCCAAGTCAGGCTTGGAGGGAAACTTACAGGTGATGCTGTTCCCATGTGTCTGCTACTTTTACTCTAAGTACCCCCAAGTGAGGTGGCAATCTAACATTAATGATAATTTTTATTATTGTCACAAGTAGGCTTACATTAACTCTGCAATGAAGTTACTGTGAAAAGCCCCTGGTCGCCACATTCCGGCGCCTGTTCGGGTACACGGAGGGAGAATTCAGAATGTCCAATTCACCTTCAAGCACGTCTTTCGGGACTTGTGGCAGGAAACCAGAGCACCCGGAGGAAACCCACGCAGACACGGGGAGAACGTGCAGACTCCGCACAGACAGTGACCCAAGCTGGAATCGAACCAAGGACCCTGGCGCTGTGAAGCAACAGTGCTAACCACTGTGCTACCATGCCACCCTTGTTTTTATCCTCTGTTAATTAAATCGCCCAGAGTATTTGCATTTGGAGGTAGTGCTTCTTAAATGCACAACCCGTAGGATTGGAATTATAGACCACAACAGATTTAATTGTATGTCCCATCTGTGGGCGAATGACCCACAAGATGTTTCACATCGGGGGAGTGCCACATCAAAGAATGCTTTTGTGTGATTGCAGGAAATGCACTTGGTGCTGCCAACTTGCATTTTAAGGATATTTGGGGGGGGGGGGGAAGAATTGGAGTAGGGATTCATGTTGCGAGGGTGGAGCCCACCCGCAGGTGCTCACCCAGTAGGTGCCACTGACTTGCTTTGAAGCTCAGAGCACCAGAACCCTGACTCCTTCTTGTCCAAGCGAGACTCCCAGAAACCAGACACACGTTTGCATCTTTTGGCGCAGTCAGGAGGTTTAGTGCTGAAGCAAAGGGGCAGCAAGCCCAAACATGCTGCAAAACCATGTTGTTATTTGCAGCCTGTTTTAAACCTCATTGCCTGTACACCCAGTTGGAGAGCGTCGGACTCAACTTAAATCCTTTCCTCTCAGTGTGTTGCTTTACAAAATGTGTATATATAACATGTGTCCTTTAAAATAACTGGGGAACTTCAATGATTCCGCTTTCTTGAAAGCAGGTTTCTCCTTTCTGGGGGAAAGAGGAGAATCCCCAAATCTCTGCCTGTCCCTGCCCAAGACACCCACATCTCGACTGAGTTCCTGCAGAGTCAGGACTGGGGCTGTGGCCTGCCCTGTCTGTACGGCAGCTTTTGTTCTGGAAGCCTGGAGGTTGCTCCACACACACAGTCACCCCCAGGCACAAGTCTGTACCACCTCTTCCAGCACAATCTCCTGCCCCCTTCTCAACTAATGCAGACTCCTTTTGGAGTAGCTGTGATTGAAAGGGATGGACGTGGTGAGGTGATTGGGTTACTAAACTGAAAGTCACTCCCAGTTTTCTCTCCAAACTTTACTTTTACCATCTAACCCTCAGCTTTCACTATCTCGAGCACCACAGAGCTTTATTTGGTCCAGAGGTAGCCATTTTTGGAAAATAATAATTCAATATGCCCCTCTTGTTGCAAAATGCCCCCCTCCCCCTCACTTTTTCACACTCTGGGCTTCACCTGCACTTTTATCCAACCTCATGAAAGAGAAAACAAAACTAGCCAGCGAGCAAGTTCCTCTGGTCCCCTGAAATCATCACTTTCTGAACTATCACCCATTAGATCACTTCCTCAGACTTTCCACAGACGCCCAACACTCCCACCCGTGTTGGCTAATGTGCTAAGTTTGTTTTTGTTACTTTTAATAGTTCCATAACCCTGCTTTGGAGTTTGATTGATGAATAAGGGATTAAGAAAATACTACCACCATGTTTTTATTTAAATGAATCATTCTGGAAATATACAGCAGGTCAGTGAACATCAGAGCAGTTCAAACCCTCAGGGCGGGGCAGGGGTGTTTATTGAACCTGGAGGGAAGCTTGTCATAAAATCCCCTGGTTCGGTGTCACAATTTATTATTCATGTTGCTGGTGAAGGGGGATTGAATCGGTGCACGTCACAAAGAGTTGTCACTGAAAGTACATTGAGAACTTATTCTGTAACCCGTCAACTGGATGGAAGTTTTGCTCAGTTTTTATTTTACACATGTTGCCTCCTCCAACATCAGCATTGTCCATTTCACCCCCCACCGCCCCCAACAATCTTCCCTCAATTCGGGAAGGGGGGAGGTTACTTTACGCGGAATTAAGACGTCTTTATGTTGAAGGAGTTCAACAATTTGCGAAAGTAAAGAGCGGTCGCTTCTTACCGTAAGAGGGTCTGCCGCCCAGGAGGTGAGACAGGATGGCCAAGGTGAATGGTGTCAGCAACATGTTCTTGCTCAGTAAACGCATGGCGAGAGCAAAACAGCAACAAAATCAAATCGCAAGCCTGGAGCTTTCCCGTGCAGGGCTGGACTTGACTTTCCCCAGTGAGTGTGGGATGCGATTTCCTAACTAACTGCTGCTTAAATACTTGGTGGGCGGACAGAACAGGGCTGGGCGGGTTAAGAGCAGCCAGTGAGGTGAGAGGCAGAGTTATTGTCCCGTCCCCCGTCCCCCCCGCCTTGTCTCTCCCTCTCTGTCTGTAAACTTTTATCTTTTATCTCAAATCGCGCCCAGCAACTGATCCCGACTTGGATTTGATCCAAAACAAGCCTCGCCTCCCCGCCAACATCCAGACCACTTTTACCATGCTGACCATTAGATACCATTCCCCACTGACCCAGTTCCTGGGGACAATGTGGGTTGGCTGTAACTCACCCGCCTCGGAGGCTGTTATTTTCCAATGTTTACACATGATTCCCCGATTTGGCTGTGCTTGAAGAATTGAATGTCTCTGGAGAGTCAGGGGATATCTTTCACATTCACATTCTGACAGCGGGCGCGCTGAGCATCCCCAATAATCAGCTGCAGATCAGACAGAGTGGCACAGTGGGCTAGACAGCTGGCTTGTAATGCAGAACAAGGCCAGCAGCGCGGGTTCAATTCCCATACCGACCTCCCCGAACAGGCGCGGGAATGTGGCGACTAGGGGCTTTTCACAGTAACTTAATTGAAGCCGACTTGTAACAATAAGCGATTATTATTATAATATTATTCAAAAACACTTGCCTGTTTCTGCTTCAGCATCAATTGTGACAAGGATCCGAGTTGCTGTTACCTGTTGCCGAGGTTTGCTGCGGGTAAACTTTCGGATACAATCCCACCCAGGGGAGTTGATGAGATTCTCTGACTCCAGTCGGTGCTAACTTTATCTTCAGATTAATTCTGTCAGTTATTCTGTCAGTCCAATCACTCCTGGATATTGCCCATATTTCAGAACACATTGTTGGGTTGATTGAAGTAACCTTAACACTGACCTCCCCCCCCCCCCCCCCCGCCCTAAAGTATGACATTTTTATTTGATAAATTTGTTTTCCACGTTTGCCCAAAATCACGATCAGGAGATCACTTTTTTTCCCAGCTTCTAAACATATGTTTTTACAAGTTGGAATGATGGCAATACTAGCTAACTATCTCCTGGAACAATGACACAAACTCTGAGAATAGAAATCTGCCGCGCTGCATGTGGTGAACGTATTGTACCAACCATTCACCACTGTATCACGTTGTGTGTCACATTGTATCATGATGTTGCCCATGTGGGCTCCACCTATGGACCATTGTACTGTACTACTCGGAATGTATCATATTGGTGCCCTTGTGGGCTCCGCCCCTGGCTCCGCCCCCTTGAGGGGAGGTATAAAGAGCAGCTGCCCTGTAGGCGGCTCTCACTAGCAGAGAAGTCGCAGGCAGGCACTGTTCTAGTCGATTAAAGCCACAGTTCCCTTCCACTCACTGTCTTGCGTGAATTGATGGTCGCATCAATTTAATCAAATACAACACCACAATGGAATCGGCCCTCAAACCTGACCGACTGGAACTCGACCCACAGGCCGTGGAAGCCAAAGGGATTTTTTCACACTGGCTCCGATGTTTCGAGGCCTACCTCGCCGCCTCCTCCTCGCCCTCCGTCACTGACGATCAGAAGCTGAGCCTCCTCCATGCCCGGGTGAGCCATCGAATCTCTGTACAACTCGAGGAAGTCTCCACATACGCGGACGCCCTCGCGATGCTGAAGCGCCTATACGTAAGACCGGTGAACGAAGTGGCATCACCTCAACATTCGCCGCCAATGCCCCGGGGAATCCCTGGAGGAGTACCTACGCGACCTCAAAGTCCTCGCGCAAAGCTGCAACTACGGTCACGGCCTCTCAACATATGGACCTCGCCGTCCGGGACGCCTACGTGGCTGGAGTCAGGTCCATCTACGCCAGACAGCGCCTACTCGAGAAAGACGCGCTCGACCTAGAAGAGACGGTAAAACTAGCCACCTCCCTAGAAGTAGCGTTCCAAAGCCTCAACGCGTTCCCGTCTGATCCCGTGACCCCCTCGTGGACCCCCGACCAGAGAGTACCCCAGGCCTGTGCCGCGCAGCTGCCCGCCCAATCCGGGGGGTCCCTTGTTATTTCTGAGGCCAGCACCCCAGGCAGCGCTGCCCGGTCCGGAACGCGAACTACAGCGACTGCGGCAAAAAGGGATACTTCGCCAAAGTTTGCCTGGCCAGGTCCAAATCCTCCAAATCGCAGGCCCGACTCTCAGACTCACAGGCCCGCAGAACCGCAGTGGGGCTGCGTGCCTGCCGACTCGCCCCTCTCCGGATGCGTCATCTGCCTCGTATTGTCCGTGGGGGCAGTCATCTTCAACTCGGCACACCATGGGCGACTCACGGGGGCTGCCATCTTGGCTGCCATCTCCCACGCGGCCCGCCGCGTGCGACTCATGGGGGCCGCCATCTTGGACACCATCTTCCTCACCGCCCGACACGCGAGACCAATAGGGGCCGCCACCTTGGCTGCCATCTGCAACGCCGCTCGACACGTGCGACCGACGGGGGCAACCATCTTGGGACCACCCCACCACCTCCGACCACGCTAGCTACCCGCAACTCGGCGCGGTCACCCTCGACCAGTCACGACCAAAGCACCTTCGGAACTCCATGATGACCGTCCGGGTCAATGGACACGAAACGCCTTGCCTGTTTGACTCCGGGAGCATGGAGAGCTTCATTCACCCCGACTCCGTAAGGCGCTGCTCGCTCCAAATCCTCCCCGCACTTCAAACAATCTCCCTCGCTTACAGAGCGCCGAGTACGCCAACTTCAAACTATATGTTCTCCCCGATCTCTGTGCTCCTCTCCTGTTAGGACTGGACTTCTAGTGCAACCTCAGGAGCCTAACCCTTAAGTTCGGTGGGCCCCTATCCCCACTCACCGTATGTAGATTCGCGACCCTGAAGGTCGACCCTCCTCCGCTCTTCGCAAATCTCACCGCCGACTGTAAACCAGTCGCCACCAGAAGCAGGCGGTACAGCATCCAGGACAGGACTTTTATCAGGTCCGAGGTGCAGCGACTCTTGCGGGAAGGGATCATCGAGGCCAGTCATAGCCCCTGGAGAGCATAGGTGGTGGTCGTCAGGAGCGGGGAAAGGAACCGTACGGTTGTAGACTACAGCCAAACCATTAACCGGTACACGCACCTTGATGCGTACCCCCTCCCCCAGATAGCGGACATGGTTAATCAGATCACACACTACCGAGTCTTCTCCACAGTTGACCTGAAGTCCGCATACCACCAGCTCCCAATCCGCCCGGAGGACCGCCACTACACGGCCTTCGAGGCAGACGGCCGCCTCTTCCACTTCCTCCGGGTCCCCTTCGGCGTCACAAACGGGGTCTCGGTCTTCCAAAGAACGATGGACAAAATGGTGGACCAGTACAGGCTGCGGGCCACATTTCTGTACTTGGACAACGTCACCATCTGCGGCCACGACCAGCAGGACCACGACGTCAACCTCCATAAATTGCTCCAAATCGCCCAAGCCCTCAACCTCACTTATAACAAGAAGAAATGCGTTTTCCGCACAACCAGACTAGCCATCCTGGGCTATGTCGTGGAAAACGGAGTTCTAGGGCCCGAACCCGAACGCATGCGCCCCCTCCTGAAACTCCCTCTTCCCCACTGCCCCAAGGCTCTGAAACGGTGCCTCGGGTCCTTTTCCTACTACGCCCAGTGGGTCCCCAACTACGAGGACAAAGCCCGCTCACTAATCAAAGCTACCATCTTCCCACTGGTGGCTGCGGCCCGCCAGGCCTTCGGCCGCGTCAAGGCAGATATTGCCAAAGCCGCGATGCGCGCGGTGGACGAGTCCGTCCTATTCCAGGTGGAGAGCGACGCGTCAGAGGTCTCCCTCGCCGCCACCCACAATCAGGCGGGCAGGCCAGTAGCATTTTTCTCCCGTACCCTCAACGCCTCAGAAATTCGACACTCCTCAGTCGAAAAAGAAGCCCAAGCCATCGTGGAAGCCGTGCGGCATTGGAGGCACTACCTCGCTGGTAGGAGGTTTACCCTCGTCACCGACCAACGGTCGGTAGCCTTCATGTTCGATAATACACAGTGGGGCAAGATCAAGAACGATAAGATCTTGAGGTGGAGGATCGAACTCTCCACCTATAATTACGATATAGTGTATCGTCCTGGGAAGCTCAACGAGCGCCCAGATGCCCTATCCCGCGGCACGTGGGCCAGCGCGCAAGATGACCGACTCCGGGCCATCCACGATGACCTCTGCACCCGGGGGTCACTCGGCTTATCCACTGTATCAAGGCCCGCAACCTGCCCAACTCCACCGAGGAGGTCAGAGCCATGACCAGGGACTGCCCAATCTGCGCGGAGTGTAAACCGCACTTCTGTCGACCGGATAAGGCCGATGAAGCCATCCCGGCCCTTTGAGCGTCTCAGTATCGACTTCAAAGGGCCCCTCCCCTCTACCAACTGCAACACATATTTCCTCAACGTCGTTGACGAGTTCTCCCGCTTCCCCTTTGCAATCCCATGCTCTGACATGAAAATGAAAATCACTTATTGTCACAAGTAGACTTCAATTAAGTTACTGTGAAAAGCCCCTAGTCGCCACATTCCGGCCCCTGTTTGGGGAGGCTGGTACACATGACCGCGGCCACTGTCATTAAGGCCCTGCATAGTGTCTTCACCTTGTTCGGTTTCCCACTTACGTCCACAGTGACCGGGGCTCCTCGTTTATGAGCGATGAACTGCGTCAGTACCTGCTCGGTAAGTGCATCGCCTCTTACAGTTACAATCCCCGGGAAAACGTACAGGTGGAGAGGGAGAATTCGACGGTATGGAAGGCCGTCCTCCTGGCCCTACGGTCTAGGAATCGCCCAGTTTCCCACTGGCAGGAGGTCCTCCCCGACGCGCTCCACTCCATTAGGTCCCTCCGTTGCACATCCACGAACGAGACCCCTCATGACCGCCTCTTTGTTTCCCTAGGAAATCCTCCTCCGGGGTCTCACTTCCATCCTGGCTGAAGACATCGGGGCCCGTCTTACCCCGCAAACACGTAAGGAGCCATAAGTCCGACTCCCTGGTCGAGAGGGTCCAGCTCCTTCACGCAAACCCCCAGTACGCATACGTAGAACACCCTGACGGCCGACAGGATATGGTTTCCCTCCAGGACCTGGCACCCACAGGCTCCCCTACCACCACCCCAACCTACCCCCCTCAACCTACACCGAGCAGCGCCCCTGCCCCTACATGGCCTCCACAGCCCCTCCTATACTCCCCCCTTTGCCGGCCCACAGGAATGAAGCTCCTGAAGACACGTTCCCGGAGTCCACGCCTGTGACCGCACCGACGAGTTCACCACCCATGCCCGCACCGAAGAGTTCGACCCCGGGCCCTCTGCGGTACCAGAGCTTCGGCGATCACAGTGCACGATCAGGGCGCCGGACAGACTGAACCTGTGAGCCCTTCACCCCCGCCGGACTTCAATTTTTTTAACAGGGGGTGAATGTGGTGAACGTATTGTACCAACCATTCACCACTGTATCACATTGTGTATCACATTGTATCATGCTGTTGCCCATGTGGGCTCCACCTATGGACCATTGTACTGTACTGCATGGAATGTATCATGTTGTTGCCCTTGTGTGCTCCACCCCCTTCAGGGGAGGTATAAAGAGCAGCTGCCCTGTAGGCAGCTCTCACTAGCAGAGAAGTCACAGGCAGGCACTGTTCTAGTCGATTAAAGCTACAGTTCACTTCCACTCACTGTCTCGTGTGAATTGATGGTCGCATCACTGTTAAAGCAACAAACTGCCTTAAATTTACTGTATCGAGATAATGTGGTCAGATCTCAGAAAGCAGCGTTCCTGCCGTGCAGAATGCACTTTGAGTTATCTTGGATCAGGAGTCCGAGATGTCCCGGTTTATACAGCATAAAGTTTGAAGATAGCAACCGCGTGGATGAAAAGTTGATCGCCAACATCTCTAATAATAATAATCTTTATTATTGTCACAAGAAGGCTTACATTAACATTGCAATGACGTTACTGTGAAAAGCCCCCAGTCGCCACACTCCGGCGCCTGTTCGGGTACACAGAGGGAGAATTCAGAATGTCCAATTCACCTAACAAGCACGTCTTTCGGGACTTGTGGGAGGAAACCGGAGCACCCGGAGGAAACCCACGCAGACACGGGGAGAACGTGCAGACTCCGCACAGACAGTGACCCAAGTGGGAATTGAACCCAGGACCCTGGCACTGGAGATAAATGGATACTCCAAATACATGTGTTTTCAAACATATGCAATTAATGCAGCGCTCCGAAACCTACTAATTTGAAACAAACCTGTTGGACTTTAACCTGGTGTTGTAAGACCTCTTACTGTGCTCACCCCAGTCCACCGCCGGCATCTCCACATCATTTGCAATTAATGTCAGTGACCGAGATTAATCACAAAATAGTCTCAGAAGAACACAGGCTGCACACACATCTGCAAATACTTGTAGTTATAAGTGTCAATTTTAGAATCTTTATAATGGAGTCAACAGATCCTCTGTTTACTAAATGCATATTTTACTAGATTTTCCTAAAATGAATGGCACTTCATCTGTATGAATTGGGGAGCGTTCTAAGCAATCTCAACACAGAAGGAAGCATCAGCATATTTCTCTATAGCGCCTTTTATGGCATTGATTTACGGACAGTGACTATAATCCATCATGCCGGACCAAAATAAATCTCCCCATTTACAGCCTGGTATCTTTAACATCTCTTTACCTAATAAATACCCTCTGGAGCCCCTACTCATTATTACCCCATACAATGGACTTCTCTCATTAACCTGGTATTGTGGACCCTCCTAATTAATTAAACTGATATTCTGGTAAATGCTCTCACCCAATTGAATCCTCTGAGCACCTTCTGTAAATTTGGATTTTCCGACGATCCCCCACCCGCCCATTAACCTGATATTTTGGTACTTTCCACGAATTCAGTGCCATTGCCAGAAAGGCAACAGCCCCAAAAGTTACCTGGGGGAAAAAAAATCCATGTGATATCGCGGACTGAACTGATCTCTTCACACATCTTCTCTAGTGAGTAGCACTACACTCCATATGTCTCTGTATTTACATTGTGTATCTATCTCATATCCTATGTCTTTTCATGTATGGAACGATCTGCCTGGACTGTAACTCGGTATATGTGACAACAAATCAAATGCAAATTGCGCAAATAAAATATTGTGAATGAATCCAAAATAATCCTTTGTGTGGGCATTCAAATTGTTAACTGCTTTGTTAACAGTTTAAAACTTCATTTGGACCTATCTTTTACATTTCTGGGTCGGGAGCAGCTGTTACCCTGAGTTGAAAGATCAGTCACCAGGGGACACAACTCCAAGGTGAGCGGCAGGGAGTTTAGAGGGAGTTTGAGGAAAGACGTTTTTACCCAGAGAGTGGTGACGGTCTGGAACGCACTGCCTGGGCGGGTGGGTAGAGGCGGGTTGCCTCACATTCTTTAAAAAACACCTGGATGAGCTCTTGGCACGTCACAACATTCAAGGCTCTGGGCCAAATGCTGGCAAGTGAGATTAGGTAGGCAGGTCAGGTGTTTTTCATGTGTGGGTGCAGACTCCATAGGCCGAAGGGCCTCTTCCGCGCTGTAGTATTCTGTGATTCTGATTCTGTGTTGGAGCCCATTTGCTTTCCTCTGTGTGTTCTATTTATAGTACGAAGTCTTACAACACCAGGTTAAAGTCCAACAGGTTTGTTTCGATGTCACTAGCTTTCGGAGCGCTGCTCCTTCCTCAGGTGAATGAAGAGGTCTGAGACCTCTTCATTCACCTGAGGAAGGAGCAGCGCTCCGAAAGCTAGTGACATCGAAACAAACCTGTTGGACTTTAACCTGGTGTTGTAAGACTTCGTACTGTGCTCACCCCAGTCCAACGCCGGCATCTCCACATCATGTTCTATTTATGTAATGCAATGCACAATAACTTTGTGGGGTCAGTAAATGTTACTGTGTGACAGACAGTGTATGTTGGCACTCAGTCATTCTGCTCATGAAGACGTTAAGCAAGTTTGTTGTTTGTGAAAGACAATTGATCAAAACAAGTTCATTCTTAGATTGTTTGGTGAGGTGTCCCAGAATTATTCACAGCTTTACATTTTAAGCAACAGTGCCAGAGATGGTCTGCTAGTCAACCTGTTATTCTAGGTTAAGGTCAGCTTTATGCAGTTTGCTCTGAAACAAATTGCCACATATGAAAGCAATTACAGCTGAAGGAAAATGAATTGGCAAGTGTTCCGTTTCCAATGGTAGTGTTATGTTTTTAATACCAAACTTCTAAAGGACTGCCATTGACTCAGTCTGGGGCCTATGTTTCTAAAGCTGGCCCAACTTAATTAAGACCATCTTTAGGATGTCTGCAAAGTTATGGTGAAAAGCGCTGGGTGGGATGAAACAAAGTAGAAAAAAGAACTATTGTCACAAACCTTTCCAAGTCTCCCTCTCCAGTGTGATGCTGGGGTCACTCACCAGGAGTTTTACAAAATAAAGTAATAATTGATAAAAAGGGGATTTATAAATTCCTGCAAAATGCTGTTTATAATTCACAAGATGGATCACAATTTTGCAAAAGAAAATTGAAAATGTTAATCCCTTGTTTAAAAAAACAGAAGAACAGATAAACTCTGTAACTGCAGGCCAATCAATTTAGCTTTGACAGTGGGAGACTTTTTAGAAATGATAATCTGATACAAAAAGAGTATGGAATAATTAAGGAAATCCATCACGGATTTACGAAGGGCAAATCATGTTAATCCAACTTGATTCAATTTTATGATGAGGGCAGCACGGTAGCATTGTGGATAGCACAATTGCTTCACAGCTCCAGGGTCCCAGGTTCGATTCTGGCTTGGGTCACTGTCTGTGCGGAGTCTGCACATCCTCCCCGTGGGTTTCCTCCGGGTGCTCCGGTTTCCTCCCACAGTCCAAAGCTGTGCAGGTTAGGTGGATTGGCCATGATAAATTGCCCTTCGTGTCCAAAATTGCCCTGAATGTTGGGTGGGGTTACTGGGTTATGGGGATAGGGTGGAGGTGTGGACCTTGGGTAGGGTGCTCTTTCCAAGAGCCCGTGCAGACTCGATGGGCCGAATGGCCTCCTTCTGCATTGTAAATTCTATGAAATTTATGATAGAGAGTATTGATGAAAGTAATGCGGTTGATGTGGTGGATTTGCTAAAGATATTTCATTAAGTGCCACATTAAACTCGCTAGAAAAGTTGAAAGCCCATGGAATAAAAGGGACAGCATGGTGGCACAATGGTTAGCGCAGCTGCCTCACCACGCCAGGGACCATGGTTCAATTCCAGCCTCGGGTAACCGTCTGTGTGGAGTTTGCACTTTCTCCCCCGTGTTTATGTGGATTTCCTCCGGGTGCTCCGGTTTCCTCCCACAGTCCAGACGTGTGCAGGTTAGGTGGATTAGCCATGCTAAATTGCCCCTTGTGTCTAAAGATGTGTAGGTTAGGTGGGGTTATGGGGATAGGTTGGAGTAGTGGGCCTAGGTAGGGCAGTCTTTCAGAGGATCGGTGCAGACTCGAAGGGCAGAATGGCCTCCTTCTGTGCAATAGGAATTCTAAAGTGGCAGCATAGACACTAAGTTGGCTGACTGACAGGAAACAGGGTGCAGTGTTGAGAGGTTGTTTTTCATTCTGAGGCAAGGTACACGGTGGGGTTCTCCATGGGTCCACTGTTTTGCTTGATATACGTTAATGACCTGGACGAGGGCGTACAGGTCACATTGTCAACACTTTAAGAATACACTAAACTTGGAAGTATTACAAACTGTGTTGCGGAGGATAGTGACAGACTTCAAGAGGTCAGAGGCTGCTGGAATGGGTGGATTATAGCAGATGAAATTTAAACCAGAGGAACGTGAGGTGATACATTTTGGAAGGCAGGACAAGTTATGGCAATACAAAATCAATGGTACGATTCTAAAGGAGGGGTGAGTGAGTGGGGGGGGGGGTTACAGAAACTGAGAGATCTGGAGGTATTTGTGCAGAAATTATTGAAGGTGCCAGGGCAGGTTGAGAAAGTGGTTAAAAAGTCACATTTCTGATCTGTCTGATGAAAGGTCGTTCACTCGGATTCTCTCTCCACAAATGCAGCCTGACCTGCCCAGCAAGGACAGCGTTTTCCTTTGTTGTTTCAGATTTCCAGCGTCTGCAGGAATTTGCTTTCGGATTTAGTTAAAAAGGCATATGGGATCCTGGGCTTTGTAAATATTGGCATACAGTTCAAAAGCAAGGAAGTTATGTTGAACCTTTATAAAACAGTAGTTCAGCCTCAAGTGGAGATTGCATCCAATGCTGGGCGTGCGTTTTACTTTAGAAGGGATGTGAAGGCTTTAGCGAGGGTGCAGAAGAGATTTACGAGAATGGTTCCAATGGGTGAAGGACTTCGGTTCTGTGGAGAGATTGGAGAAGCTGACATTTTTCTCCATGTAAAAAAGGTTGAGAGATTTGAAAGAAGTGCCCAAAGTTTTGTGGGATCTGGACAGAGCAGATAGAGAACCACTACTTCTGTGAGCAGAGGATATTGATTTAAGGTGGTTGGCAAAAGAACCAATAGTGACATGAAACAAAATCTATTTTTTAAACACAGGGAGTGGTTAGGATCGGGAATGCACTGCAATCTGGTGGAGACAAATTCACTCGTGGCTTTAAAAAGAGAATTGGACAAGCTCCCTGCGGAGAGAAAGAATTTGAATGGCTATGGGGACACGGCTGGGGAGTGGCAGTGGGGTGTTGGTGGGCACGAAGCGTGGTGAGGACGCATGGTTGGCGTGAAGTTGCGCTTGCAGAGAATGGGATGGATGTGACAGCTCACAGCAACCTTCTGTGGTGAAATAACTTAACAATTTAACATAAAGGATGAAAACAAAGGATCCAGAAAGTCAACAGAAGAATCTGCGACAGACATAAAGGGAACGATTCACCAGAAAAATTTCCCAAGTCCAGTTTCCGGCACGTTTATACATGGAAAATAGAAGCAGGAGGAGGCCATTCGGCCCTTCGAGCCTGCTCCGCCATACATTATGATCATGGCTGATCATCAAGTTGGATACCCTGATCCCGCCCCCCCCCCCCCCCCCAACACCCCTTGATTCCTTTAGCCCCAAGAGCTATATCTAATTCCTTCTTGAAATTACACACCATTTTGGCCTCAACTACTTTCTGTGGGAGCAAATTCCACAGATTTACCACTCTCTGGGTAATATCTCTGAGAAATATCTCCTCACCTCAGTCCTAAAACGTTCATCGCTTATCTTCAAACTATGACCCCTAGTTCTGGACTCTCCCACCGTCGGGAACATGCTTTCTGAATCTACCCTGTCTAATCCTGTTAGAATTTTATAAATTTCTATGAGATCCCCTCCCTCTCTGCTAAACTCCAATTAATATAATCCTAACTGATTTAGTCTCTCCTGATATGACAGTCCCGCCATCCCAGGAATCAGCCTGGTAAACTTTCACTGCACACCCTCCATAGCAAGGACATCCTTCCTCAGATACGGACATCAAAACTGCACACAATATTCCATGTGTGGCCTTACCAATGCCCTATGCAATTGCAGTAAAACATCCCTATTCCGCAACTCAAATCCTCTCACTATGAAGGCCAACATACCATTTGCCCTCTTTACTGCCTGCTGTACCTGCGCGCTAACTTTCAGTAACTGATGCACGAGGACAGCAAGGTCTCGCTGAGTATCCGCCTCTCACAATTTACACCCATTAAAATAATAATCTGCCTTCCTATTTTGCTACCAAAGTGGATATCCTCACATTTATCCACATTATACTGCATCTGCCATGCATGTGCCCACTCACTCAGCCAGGGTTGCCATCTGGTGGGGTGTTTCTCGAGGACTGCAGTGCCCAGATTGACACCATTAATTACTGTTTTTTGGACTTCAAGGAGATTCTCCTCGTCAGGGAGAAAGACTTTGAAAAACTTTCTGCACTGGAGAGTTGAGCTCACCAGCAGGACCAGCTCCTCACAGATCAGGATGCCATTTATAATAATAATAATCTTTATTGTCACAAGTAGGCTTACATTAACACTGCAATGAAGTTATTATGAAAAGCCCCCAGTCGCCACATTCTGGCACCTGTTTGGGTACACAGAGGGAGAATTCAGTATATCTAAATTACCTTAGGTTAGGTGGATTGGCCATGATAAATTGCCCTTAGAGTCCAAAATTGCCCTTAGTGCTGGGTGGGGTTACTGGGTTATGGGGATTGGGTGGAGGTGTGGACTTGGGTAGGGTGCTCTTTCCAAGAGCTGGTGCAGACTCGATGGGCCGAATAGCCTCCTTCTGCACTGTAAATTCTATGTAAAAACCTAACAAACACATCTTTCGGCACTTGTGGGAGGAAACCGGAGCATCCGGAGGAAACCCACGCAGACATGGGGAGAACGTGCAAATTCCACACAGACAGTGACCCAAGCCAGGAATCGAACCTGGGTCCCTGGCGCTGTGAAGCAACAGTGCTAACCACCGTGCCACCCAATAGCAAGAAGAATTACCATAACCTGACTTTGCTTAGGAATCCAATCCCAAAGGCTAAATTTGATATGTTCTTAAAGGGTGAGAACCCTTTTGGAAATCCTCAGGTGCAACAGCTTCACTTGGACAGTTTAGAAGTTGCATTCCAGGAACAAGATCTAAAATGCGAGGGTGAATGCAATGGAAATGGAAACTCGTGGGGAGAGAAGGAGGGTCTGATGGAGGCATGCCACAATCTGGAGACTGCACCGCAGAGGCTGTGCCACGAGATTCAGGGAAAGGAGGCCCTGGTACGCAGGCTGGAGGGGCAGTGGTTGGTAACTAAAAAACAGATGGACAGCCTGGGACAGGAACTAAAGAACAAGCCTCTGAATTGAAAGCTCTGAAAAAGCAGCTGAATCAGATTTGAGAACAGGGCTAAACGCTGTGTCTTTCTTAAAGATTAAGATGTAGTAAGAAGGATCTATATCACCAGGTGGAAGTGGATACCTGCCAACATATTCGCACAGATAGGACCAGTCTCCGACACTGTCAAACTGGGGATGATGTGTGCAGAAGACACACTGGCCAACCTTTAGCAGCTAGAACAATGGGTAGTGTCAACCAAGAGGCCACAACAATCTGGGCAAAGTGAAAACCTGTACGTACCTGAGAAGTGGACAATACCTGAAACAACTGTGGAAGACAGTACCTCGGCTGAGGACATTTCAACACCGAGTCAACCTCCAAATCCTATGTTGACTCCGGTTGAGACAACTAGAGACAGCGTCCAAACTCAACCAAAAACATCAGAAATTATAGTCAACACGAGAAAACAGACGCCTGAGGTTCACTGCCAAGCACACAGGAATCGATGTCCTCCGGAACGGCTAACTTATTGACAGTTGCGTTTCTTAATTGTTCGTATTGTAAATTTTGATTGTTATCATTACATTCTCTTTCATTGTAGGAACCTCTACCGTAAGGGGGGAGGGAAGCTTTTGTGAGGGCCACGAAGAATCCAGCACGAGTTGAAGGACAGAAAGAAATAACATTTATTTACAATAACATATATATACACAACAGCAGCAGGAACTCCCTTGCTGCTCACTCCTCTCTAGCTGGATCCAAACTGGCCAGCTCTATTTATGCCGGGAATCTGCTAATGATTTCTCCGCCCCCCCTCATTGGGAAAGCTCATACTCCCTAAGGATTGTGGGATTGCCATTAGCCCCAGCCAGTGGTAAGCAGGCAGTTATAACAGAAGCGTTGTGCATTAATGTTTGTTCCTAGTTGGAACAAGGTCACTTTAAGAGTTTGATCATGTAACATATTGATTACAACATCGGCAGTTTGGGCAGGCTTATAGTCAGTCTATTCTATCTTCCTGTGTGACAAAACCTTCCCAATAAAGCTCTTGTTTGTTTTGTACCTTTGTGGTCATCAATATATTCACTGCCTCTGTATTGTCCAACTGCTTATCTGACATTCATGGGAACAAAGGAAATATCTGAAGGTTGCTCCATCACCCAAGAGCCTGCTCCATGGTTCATCTTTAACAAAAATATATCATGATAGCAAATCAGAGGAGATTTGTTCACTGCCTAACAGAAATTTATTTCCAGCCGATCTTTTTGAAATAATCTTTCTTTTCCCTTCATCCATGGGATCATCTATTTGTCGCTGGCAAAACCATTATCTCTTACCCACCTCTAATTGCCCTTGAGAAAGTAGTGGTGAGTCTCCTTCTTGAAGCACAGGAGACATTTTGGTGTTGGTACATTCACTGTGTTGTTAGGAAGGGAGTGCCAGAAGTTTGACCCAGCGACATTGAAGGAACAGCGACATAGTTTGATTCACCACCAGGTGGTATCAAGAAACAGCTGAAGGCTCTGGATACAAAGAGTGCTACGGGCCTTGACAACATCCTGGCTGCAGTATTGAAGGCTTGTGTTCAGGAATTAACCACACCCCTGTCTATGCTGTTTCAGTACAATTATAACACTAGTATCGACCCAAAAATACAGTTACTCAGCAACAACCTATTCATTGATGCTCAATTTGGTTTCTGACAGGACTATTCATTTCCCTCAGTATAGTCTTGGTCCAAACCTGGTCAAAAAGTGAGGTGACAGTGTTTACTCTTGACATGGCGGCAGCATTTGATTGTATGTGGCACCAAAGAGCTCGAACACAATTGAGGTAATTGGAAATTGTGGTGGGGTGAGGGAGGGGGGGGGGGGGGGGGGGGGGGATGCGTGTAATAAACTATGTGCTCACCACTTGTTGATGTCATACCAAACATAAAGATGGTTGGCTGGTTTAGGTTGTTGGCGGGCAATGCCTCAGCCCCAAGGAGGAGATTGCTGCAAGGGTTTCCTCACAGTAGTGTCCTCGGTCCGACCATACTGATCCACCAGGTGGGTTTTACAATAATCCAATAGTTTCATGGTCAACATTAGTGAATGTAAATTCCTCATCTGCCAGAGTGGGATTTGAACTCATAACTCCTGCTCATTAGTCCAGGCCTCTGGGTTGCTAGCTCTGTAATATAATCAATATGTCACTGTACACTTTATGTTTCCAAAATAGTGGATGTTTTTTCTTGAGTTTGACCAAGTTTCTATTTTCTAACTAAACAGAGCCAGCTAAGTGTAACTATACAATGGCTAAACTCAGGAATCATTTGAAGAACTATTCAGTCTCCACAGATGTCTGTATCACAGCTTTTGGCTGAGTATTTATGTTCCATTTTTTTCCTGCCTGATTTCTCTTCTCCCAAAGAGTGAATTTCAATATTGCTGGCAGCATTATTAGATTAAGAATGTTAACTGCCCTTAATACTGCTGGGGATTGAAACAGTATTGACAAAACACTCAGAGCAATTATTACAGAACATTAATTGTCCCTGATACAAATATTAGCAATAACAAAATAACAAGTGTATAACATTGCAGCACACTGATGAATCTATGATACATTATTGGGTGTATTTCACTGTGATGTAAATTCCTGATCTTGATTATATTGCAGCATCTACAAGAGTGGGAGAGAGGAGGACCCAGAGACACACAGCAGCTTCTAAAAGAATGGGAGAGAGGAGGACCCAGAGACACACAGCAGCTTCTAAAAGAATGGGAGAGAGGAGGACCCAGAGACAGACAGCAGCATCTACAATAATCATCCAGTCCAGTCTGTGGCTCAAGAGAACACTGGACAAGTTCTGAGAAAAGTCAAAGTGAGTCGTCACAGAAGAACAGTTGGTTAATTGGTTAGTGAATATTTGTCTCGATTACCTTTCAAAACCTGGGTGATTTTAGTCATTGTAAGGGTTTTCTTTTTGGCAGGAAGGTAACGTTTGGCTGATGCGTATTTCCAGAAGGTGATCACACTCCTTGGGGTAGGGTTGTATGATTTGGCCCATGGTCAGGGACAGGAGGGTGTGCCTGTGAATGAGACAGGTATGGGGATTGAGAAGGTAGACATGGAGGAGCTTCAGCCTTTGCAATTGTCCAACGGGTTTGAGGTTCTTCCAGCCTGTATGGGCAGCGGCTCCAGGGTGGCTGAGTGAACTGACCATGGCACCATGGTACAGGAAGCCATTCAAGTCGGGGGAATTAATAGGAATGTTGTTGTGGTTGGGAACAGTATAGTCAGTGGGATTGCCACAGTCTCTGCGGTTGAGACCATGTTTCCAGATGGCTGTGTTGTTGTCTGCTGCTGGAGTTCGGGACATCTGCTCTGGGCTGGAAAGGAACTTGCAGTGGGAAGGGGAGGATACAGTTGTCATGGTCCATGTAAACACCAATGACATAGCTAGGACTAGGAAAGAGGTTCTGCTTGGAGACTATGAGCAGCTAGGTGGCTAAATGAAAAAGCAGAACCTCAATGGTAATTGTCTCCAGATTACTTGAACCATGAATAAATTGGTATAGGGTAAATAAGATTAGAGATTTAATTTCATGGCTGGAAGATTGGTGTTGCCACCCGTACTGGGGAAAGTGGGAGCTGTACCATTGGAATGGTCTTTGTCTGAACTGTGCTGGGACCTAGACATGTAACTCGGTGACAGAGAGGGCTTTAAACTAAATAGTGGGGGTGAGCAATCAAACGAGGGAAGTTGGGATAAGTTAAAGAGAGGGGAAAAGGCACAAGAGCAAGGTAGCAATAAGGGTAATAATAATCAGAGTGTGGCAGGAAGGAAAAGTGTGCACAAACTTCAGAGTGTACCAGAAGATAAAGTTAGAGGTTGTGAAACTAACAAAAAGGAAGAATTACAGGCAATCTATCTGAATGCACGCATTATTCACAACAAGGAAGGTAAATTGACCGCACAAATTGGGGCGGCTCAGTGGTTAGCACTGCTGCCTCACAGTGCCGGGTTCAATTCTGACCTTGGGTGATTGTGCGGAGTTTGCACATTCTCTCCGTGTCTGCGTGGGTTTCCTCCGGGTGCTCCGATTTCCTCCCACAGTCCAAAGATGTAAAGGTTATGTGGATTGGCCGTGATAAATTTCCCCTTTACTGTCCAAAAGGTTGGGTGAGATTACGGGGATGGGGCGGGGGAGTGGACTTAGGTACAGAGAGGGCCGGTGCAGACTCAATTGGGCCGAATGGCCTCCTTCTTTACAGTAGGGATTTATGATTCTATGAAATGGAGACATGGCTACAGGGTTAAAAAATGAAATGAAAATCGCTTATTGCCACAAGTAGACTTCAAGTGAAGTTACTGTGAAAAGCCCCTAGTCGCCACATTCCGGCACCTGTTCGGGGAGGCTGGTACGGGAATTGAACCGTGCTGCTGGCCTGCCTTGGTCTGCTTTCAAAGCCAGCGATTTAGCCCTGTGCTAAACCAGGGTTAAAAAAGATGGGAATTGAATGTTCAATAGTATTTATCATTTAGGAAGCAGAGGAAAAAAGGAAGAGGCAGTGGGATAGAGCTGTTAACAAAGGTCACTACAGTGGTGAGAGAATCTTAGATCAAAAGATCAAGATGCAGAATCAGTTTAGATGAAGCTAAGAGACACCAAGTGGCAGCAAACTTTGGGAGCAGTTGTTTATAGGTCACCAAACAGTAGTGGTAGCACAGTATAAATAAAGAACTTAGAGGGGCATGTAATAAGGGTAAGACAGTAATCATGGGGGATTACAAAGGAATCTTTAGGAAAGAATAACCATAATATGGTAGAATCTTGCATTAAGAACAAAAATGAGGCAGTTCAGTCTGAAACTAATGTTATAAATCGAAACAAAGGAAGCTGTAAATGTATGGAGGTCAAATTGGCTGTGACAGATTGTGAAACTACAATAAAATGTATGACGGTAGACAAACAATGGCTCGCACTTAAAGTATTAATATGTGGGTTACAACAAATTTACATTTTTAGAGGCAAAGAAATTGAGGAGGAAAGAAGATCTGACCATGGCTAACAAGGAAAATTAAAGGTTATATTAGATCAAAGGAAGAAGCTTATAAAGTTGCCAAATAATTAAGCCTGAGGATTGAGAGCATTGTAGAATTCAGCAAAGGGGGACCAAGAAATTGATGAATAAAGAGAAAGCAGAATGTGGCCGCAAACTAGCGAAAGATTTCAATACAGGCGTTAAAATCTTCTAAAGGCAGTAAAAACAAAAAAGATTAGCAAAGACAAATACCGGGCCAATTACACACACAGACAGGGGAACATAAAATGGGGAATAAGGAAATGGCAGAGAAACTAAACAAATACTTAATATTGTATGCCTGGCTTCACGGAGGAAGATACAATAAAGCTCACAGAAATATCAAAGAACCAAGCGACGAGCGAGAACGAGATAAAAGATTGGTATTAGATGAAGTACTGGAGAAATTAATGAGACTGAAAGTTAATAAATGCCCTGGACATGCTTTTTAAAAGTTGTGTTCAACACAATGAAGTGCTGATTCATCAGCTGAGGCGAGGCGGGGGGGGGGGGGGGGGGGGGGGGGGGGGAGGTTGTAAGCAGCAGGAGGTTTCCTTGCCCATGTTTGGACTGATGCCATGAGGCTTCACGGTGTCCAGAGCAAACGTTGAGGACTCCCAGGGAACCTCCCTCCTGATTATATGCCACTACGACTCCACTGGGTCTCTCCTATTGGTGGGACAGGAAATATCCCAGAATGACGATGGTGGTATCTGGGTCATTGGCTGGCAGGTGTGATTTGGTGCATGGCTAGTCTATGGGACAACTCTCCGAAGATGGCACAAGCCCCCTGTTGGTAAGGAGGGTTTTGTGAGGTGGACAGAGCTGAGTGTGGCACTGTTGTTTCCAATGGTGAGGTTTATGCCAGGTGGTCTACCTGGTTTCTTTCCTTATGGACCGCCTAATGGTTTGATACAACTAAACGGCTTGCCACACCATTTCAGAAGACATTTAAGAGTCAGTCACATTGATGTGGGTCTGGAGGCATTTAGGCCAGACCGAGTAAATATAGCAGATTTCCTTACCTAAAGGGCATTAGCGAACCTAGGGCATTAGGCATAATCAAAGACTCCTTCCACCCGGCTTACTCACTCTTCCAACTTCTTCCATCGGGCAGGAGATACAGAAGTCTGAGAACACGCAAGAACAGACTCAAAAACAGCTTCTTCCCCGCTGTTACCAGACTCCTAAACGACCCTCTTATGGACTGACCTAATTAACACTACACCCTGTATACTTCATCCGATGCCGGTGT
>NW_027309430.1:0-34498 GCF_047496885.1 Scyliorhinus torazame | reverse complement strand
GGGGGACGAGCGGGGGAGGAAGTGGGGAGGGTGACGAGCGGGGGAGGAAGTGGGGAGGGGGACGAGCGGGGGGAGGAGGGGAGGGGGGACGAGCGGGGGGAAGAGGGGGAGGGGGACGAGCGGGGGGAAGAGGGGAGGGGGACGAGCGGGGGAAGAGGGGAGGGGGACGAGCGGGGGGAAGAGGGGAGGGGGACGAGCGGGGGAAGAGGGGAGGGGGACGAGCGGGGGAAGAGGGGAGGGGGACGAGCGGGGGGAAGAGGGGAGGGGGACGAGCGGGGGGGAAGAGGGGAGGGGGACGAGCGGGGGGGGAAGAGGGGAGGGGAGTGGGAGGCAGCGAGGTGGGAGAGGGGAGGGGGACGAGCGGGGGAGGAAGAGGGGAGGGTGACGAGCGGGGGGAAGGAGGGGAGGGTGACGAGAGGGGGGGAAGAGGGGAGGGGACGAGCGGGGGAGGAAGAGGGGAGGGGGACGAGCGGGGGGAAGGAGGGGAGGGTGACGAGCGGGGGGAAGAGGGGAGGGCGACGAGAGGGGTGAAGAGGGGAGGGGGACGAGCATGGGGAAGTGGGGAGGGCGCCGAGCGGGGACGAGAGGGGAGGGGGGACGAGCGGGGGAAGTGGAGGAGGGCATCGAGATGTGAGGGGGAGGGGAGGGGGGAGGGGAGGGGGACGAGAGGGGGAGGGGAGGGGGACGAGAGGGGGGCGAGGGGGACGAGAGGGGAGGGGGGAGGAGGGGAGGGGGACGAGAGGGGGGGGAGGAGGGGAGGGGGAGGAGGGGAGGGGGACGAGAGGGGGGGGGGAAGTAGGGGAGGGGGACAGAGGGCGAGGGGGGACAAGAGGGGAGGGGGACGAGGGGGGGAGGGAGGGGGACGAGCGGGGAGGAAGTGGGGAGGGGGACGAGCGGGGGAGGAAGTGGGGAGAGGGGGAGGAAGTGGGGAGGGGGACGAGCGGGGGAGGAAGTGGGAAGGGGGACGAGCGGGGAGGAGTGGGGAGGGTGACGAGCGGGGAGGAAGTGGGGAGGGTGACGAGCGGGGGAGAGAGGGGAGGGGGACGAGCGGGGGGAAGAGGGGAGGGGGACGAGCGGGGGGAGAGAGGGGGGAGGGGGGACGAGCGGGGGGAAGAGGGGAGGGGGACGAGCGGGGGAAGAGGGGAGGGGGGACGAGCGGGGGGAAGAGGGGAGGGGGACGAGCGGGGGAAGAGGGGAGGGGGACGAGCGGGGGGGAAGAGGGGAGGGGGACGAGCGTGGGAGAGGGGAGGGCACGAGATGGGAGGAGGGGAGGGGGGACGAGCGGGGGGAGGAAGAGGGGAGGGTGACGAGCGGGGGAAGGAGGGGAGGGTGACGAGAGGGGTGAAGAGGGGAGGGGGACGAGCGGGGAGGAAGAGGGGAGTGTGACGAGCGGGGGAAGGAGGGGAGGGTGACGAGCGGGGGGAAGGAGGGGAGGGCGACGAGAGGGGTGAAGAGGGGAGGGGGACGAGCATGGGGAAGTGGGGAGGGCGCCGAGCGGGGACGAGAGGGGAGGGGGACGAGCGGGGGAAGAAGGGAGGGGGACGAGCGGGGGAGGACGTGGGGAGGGGGACGAGCGGGGGGAGGAGGGGAGGAGGGGAGGTGGACGAGCGAGGGGAAGAGGGGAGGGGGACGAGCGGGGGGAAGAGGGGAGGGGGGACGAGCGGGGGGAAGAGGGGAGGGGGACGAGCGGGGGGGGAAGAGGGGAGTGGGACGAGCGGGGGGTGGCGGGCAAGCGGGGGGTGGCGGGCAAGCGGGTGGAGGAGGGGATGGGGTCGAGCGGGGGGGAAGTGGGGAGGACGACGAGCGGGGGGAGGCGGGCGAGCGGTGGGAGGAGGGGAGGGGGACGAGACTGAGGAGGGGAGGGGGACGAGCGGGAGGAAGAGGGGAGGGGCACGAGCGGGGGGGGGAAGTGGGAGGGAGACGAGCGGGGGGAATTGGGGATGGGTACGAGCGAGGGGAGAGGGACAAGAGGGGGATGAGCGGGGGGAAGAGGGTAGGGGGACGAGCGGGGAAGTGGAGAGGGCATCGAGATGGGAGGAGGGGAGGGGACGAGCGGGGAGGGGGACGAGCGGGGGGGGGGAAGCGGGGAGGGGGACGAGCGGGGGGGGGGAAGCGGGGAGGGGGACGAGCGGGGGGGGGGAAGAGGGGAGGGGGACGAGCGGGGGGAGGAGGGGAGGTGGACAAGCGCAGGAAGTGGGGAGGGGGACGAGCGGGGGGAGGAGGGGAGGTGGACAAGCGCAGGAAGTGGGGAGGGGGACGAGCGGGGGGAAGAGGGGAGGGGGAAGAGGGGAGGGGGACGAGCGGGGGGAAGAGGGGAGGGGGACGAGCGGGGGGAAGAGGGGAGGGGGGACGAGCATGGGGAAGTGGGGAGGGCGCCGAGCGGGGACGAGAGGGGAGGGGGACGAGCGGGGGGAAGAAGGGAGGGGGACGAGCGGGGGAGGACGTGGGGAGGGGGACGAGCGGGGGGAGGAGGGGAGGAGGGGGAGGTGGACGAGCGAGGGGAAGAGGGGAGGGGGACGGGGGGGGGAAGAGGGGAGGGGGACGGGGGGGGGAAGAGGGGAGGGGGACGAGCGGGGGGAAGAGGGGAGGGGGACGAGCGGGGGGAAGAGGGGAGGGGGACGAGCGGGGGGAAGAGGGGAGGGGGACGAGCGGGGGGAAGTGGGGAGGGGGACGAGCGGGGGAGGAAGTGGGGGAGGGGGACGAGCGGGGGGAAGAGGGGAGGGGGACGAGCGGGGGGAAGAAGGGAGGGGGACGAGCGGGGGAGGACGTGGGGAGGGGGACGAGCGGGGGGGAGGAGGGAGGAGGGAGGTGGACGAGCGAGGGGAAGAGGGGAGGGGGACGAGCGGGGGGAAGAGGGGAGGGGGACGAGCGGGGGGGAAGAGGGGAGGGGGACGAGCGGGGGGGAAGAGGGGAGTGGGACGAGCGGGGGGTGGCGGGCAAGCGGGGGGTGGCGGGCAAGCGGGTGGAGGAGGGGATGGGGTCGAGCGGGGGGGAAGTGGGGAGGACGACGAGCGGGGGGAGGTGGGCGAGCGGTGGGAGGAGGGGAGGGGGACGAGACTGAGGAGGGGAGGGGGACGAGCGGGAGGAAGAGGGGAGGGGCACGAGCGGGGGGGGAAGTGGGAGGGAGACGAGCGGGGGGAATTGGGGATGGGTACGAGCGAGGGGAGAGGGGACAAGAGGGGGATGAGCGGGGGGAAGAGGGGTAGGGGGACGAGCGGGGAAGTGGAGAGGGCATCGAGATGGGAGGAGGGGAGGGGACGAGCGGGGAGGGGGACGAGCGGGGGGGGGGAAGCGGGGAGGGGGACGAGCGGGGGGGGGAAGCGGGGAGGGGGACGAGCGGGGGGGGGGAAGAGGGGAGGGGGACGAGCGGGGGGAGGAGGGGAGGTGGACAAGCGCAGGAAGTGGGGAGGGGGACGAGCGGGGGGAGGAGGGGAGGTGGACAAGCGCAGGAAGTGGGGAGGGGGACGAGCGGGGAGAAGAGGGGAGGGGGAAGAGGGGAGGGGGACGAGCGGGGGGAAGAGGGGAGGGGGACGAGCGGGGGGAAGAGGGGAGGGGGACGAGCATGGGGAAGTGGGGAGGGCGCCGAGCGGGGACGAGAGGGGAGGGGGACGAGCGGGGGGAAGAAGGGAGGGGGAACGAGCGGGGGAGGACGTGGGGAGGGGGACGAGCGGGGGGAGGAGGGGAGGAGGGGAGGTGGACGAGCGAGGGGAAGAGGGGAGGGGGACGGGGGGGGGGAAGAGGGGAGGGGGACGGGGGGGGAAGAGGGGAGGGGACGAGCGGGGGGAAGAGGGGAGGGGGACGAGCGGGGGGAAGAGGGGAGGGGGACGAGCGGGGGGAAGAGGGGAGGGGGACGAGCGGGGGGAAGTGGGGGAGGGGGACGAGCGGGGAGGAAGTGGGGAGGGGGACGAGCGGGGGGAAGAGGGGAGGGGGACGAGCGGGGGGAAGAGGGGAGGGGGACGAGCGGGGGGAAGAGGGGAGGGGGACGAGCGGGGGGAAGTGGGCAGGGGGACGAGCGGGGGGTGGAGGGGAGGGGGACGAGCGGGGGGTGGAGGGGAGGGGGACGAGCGGGGGGTGGAGGGGAGGGGGACGAGCGGGGGGTGGAGGGGAGGGGGACGAGCGGGGGGTGGAGGGGAGGGGGACGAGCGGGGGGTGGAGGGGAGGGGGACGAGCGGGGGTGGAGGGGAGGGGGACGAGCGGGGGGTGGAGGGGAGGGGGACGAGCGGGGGGTGGAGGGGAGGGGGACGAGCGGGGGGGAAGTGGGGAGGGGGTCGAGCGGGGGGGAAGTGGGGAGGGGGTCGAGCGGGGGGAAGTGGGGAGGGGGTCGAGCGGGGGGGGAAGTGGGGAGGAGGACGAGCGGGGGGGAAGTGGGAGGAGGACGAGCGGGGGGAGGAGGGAAGGTGGACGAGCGGGGGGGGGAAGAGGGGACGAGCGGGTGGGAAGAGGGGACAGGGACGAGAGGGGTGAAGAGGGGAGGGGGACGAGCATGGGGAAGTGGGGAGGGCGCCGAGCGGGGACGAGAGGGGGAGGGGGACGAGCGGGGGAAGAAGGGAGGGGGACGAGCGGGGGAAGAGGGGAGGGGGACGAGCGGGAGAAGTGGGGAGTGGGACGAGCGGGGGTAAGTGGGCAGGGGACGAGCGGGGGGTGGAGGGGAGGGGAGGGGGTGGAGGGGAAGGGGACGAGGGGAGGGGAGGGGGACGAGCGGGGGGTGGAGGGGAGGGGGACGAGCGGGGGGTGGAGGGGGACGAGCGGGTGGGGGAGAGGGGACGAGCGGGGGGGAGAGGGGACGAGCGGGGGGGAAGAGGGGACGGGGACGAGCGGGGTGAAGAGGGGAGGGGGACGAGCGGGAGGGAAGTGGGGAGAGCGCCGAGCGGGGACGAGCGGGGGGAAGAAGGGAGGGGGACGAGCGGGGGAGGAAGTGTGGAGGGGGACGAGCGGGGGGGAGGAAGGGAGGGGGACGAGCGGGGGTAGCGGACGAGCGGGGGGTGGCGGGCAAGCGGGGGGTGGCGGGCAAGCGGGGGGTGGCGGGCAAGCGGGGGGAGGAGGGGAGGGGGTCGAGCGGGGGGGAAGTGGGGAGGAGGACGAGCGGGGGGAGGTGGACGAGCGGGGGGAAGAGGGGAGGGGCACGAGCGGGGGGGGAAGTGGGGAGGGAGACGAGCGGGGGGGAATTGGGGATGGGTACGAGCGAGGGGAGAGGGACAAGAGGGGGAAGAGGGGTGGGGGACGAGCGGGGGAGGAAGTGGGGAGGGGGACGAGCGGGGGAGGAAGTGGGGAGGGGGACGAGCGGGGGAGGAAGTGGGGAGGGGGACGAGCGGGGGGAGGAGGGGAGGTGGACAAGCGCAGGAAGTGGGGAGGGGGACGAGCGGGGGGAAGAGGGAGGGGGGACGAGCGGGGGGAAGAGGGGAGGGGGACGAGCATGGGGAAGTGGGGAGGGCGCCGAGCGGGGACGAGAGGGGAGGGGGACGAGCGGGGGGAAGAAGGGAGGGGGACGAGCGGGGGGAAGAAGGGAGGGGGACGAGCGGGGGGAAGAGGGGAGGGGGACAAGCGGGGGGAAGAGGGGAGGGGGACGAGCGGGGGGAAGAGGGGAGGGGGACGAGCGGGGGGGGAAGAGGGGACGAGCGGGGGGGAAGAGGGGACGAGCGGGGGGAAGAGGGGACGAGCGGGGGGGAAGAGGGGACGGGGACGAGAGGGGTGAAGAGGGGAGGGGGACGAGCGGGGGAAGTGGGGAGGGCGCCGAGCGGGGACGAGAGGGGAGGGGGACGAGCGGGGGGAAGAAGGGAGGGGGACGAGCGGGGGAGGAAGTGGGGAGTAGGACGAGCGGGGGGAAGAAGGGAGGGGGACGAGCGGGGGAGGAAGTGGGGAGTAGGACGAGCGGGGGGAGGAGGGGAGGGGGACGAGCGGGGGGAGGAGGGGAGGGGGACGAGCGGGGGGTGGAGGGGAGGGGGACGAGCGGGGGGGAAGTGGGGAGGGGGTCGAGCGGGGGGGAAGTGGGGAGGGGGTCGAGCGGGGGGGAAGTGGGGAGGGGGTCGAGCGGGGGGGAAGTGGGGAGGAGGACGAGCGGGGGGGAAGTGGGGAGGAGGACGAGCGGGGGGAGGAGGGAAGGTGGACGAGCGGGGGGGGGAAGAGGGGGACGAGCGGGTGGGAAGAGGGGACAGGGACGAGAGGGGTGAAGAGGGGAGGGGGACGAGCATGGGGAAGTGGGGAGGGCGCCGAGCGGGGACGAGAGGGGAGGGGGACGAGCGGGGGAAGAAGGGAGGGGGACGAGCGGGGGGAAGGGGGAGGGGGACGAGCGGAGAAGTGGGGAGTGGGACGAGCGGGGGTAAGTGGGCAGGGGGACGAGCGGGGGGTGGAGGGGAGGGGAGGGGGTGGAGGGGAAGGGGACGAGGGGAGGGGAGGGGGACGAGCGGGGGGTGGAGGGGAGGGGGACGAGCGGGGGGTGGAGGGGGACGAGCGGGGTGGGGGAGAGGGGACGAGCGGGGGGGAGAGGGGACGAGCGGGGGGGAAGAGGGGACGGGGACGAGCGGGGTGAAGAGGGGAGGGGGACGAGCGGGAGGGAAGTGGGGAGAGCGCCGAGCGGGGACGAGCGGGGGGAAGAAGGGAGGGGGACGAGCGGGGGAGGAAGTGTGGAGGGGACGAGCGGGGGGGAGGAAGGGAGGGGGACGAGCGGGGGTAGCGGACGAGCGGGGGGTGGCGGGCAAGCGGGGGGTGGCGGGCAAGCGGGGGGTGGCGGGCAAGCGGGGGGAGGAGGGGAGGGGGGTCGAGCGGGGGGGAAGTGGGGAGGAGGACGAGCGGGGGGAGGTGGACGAGCGGGGGAAGAGGGGAGGGGCACGAGCGGGGGGGGAAGTGGGGAGGGAGACGAGCGGGGGGAATTGGGGATGGGTACGAGCGAGGGGAGAGGGACAAGAGGGGGAAGAGGGGTGGGGGACGAGCGGGGGAGGAAGTGGGGAGGGGGACGAGCGGGGGGAGGAAGTGGGGAGGGGGACGAGCGGGGGAGGAAGTGGGAGGGGGACGAGCGGGGGGAGGAGGGGAGGTGGACAAGCGCAGGAAGTGGGGAGGGGGACGAGCGGGGGGAAGAGGGGAGGGGGACGAGCGGGGGGAAGAGGGGAGGGGGACGAGCATGGGGAAGTGGGGAGGGCGCCGAGCGGGGACGAGAGGGGAGGGGGACGAGCGGGGGGAAGAAGGAGGGGGACGAGCGGGGGGAAGAAGGGAGGGGGACGAGCGGGGGGAAGAGGGGAGGGGGACAAGCGGGGGGAAGAGGGGAGGGGGACGAGCGGGGGGGAAGAGGGGAGGGGGACGAGCGGGGGGGAAGAGGGGGACGAGCGGGGGGGAAGAGGGGGACGAGCGGGGGGGAAGAGGGGACGAGCGGGGGGGAAGAGGGGACGGGGACGAGAGGGGTGAAGAGGGGAGGGGGACGAGCGGGGGAAGTGGGGAGGGCGCCGAGCGGGGACGAGAGGGGAGGGGGACGAGCGGGGGGGAAGAAGGGAGGGGGACGAGCGGGGGAGGAAGTGGGGAGTAGGACGAGCGGGGGGAAGAAGGGAGGGGGACGAGCGGGGGAGGAAGTGGGGAGTAGGACGAGCGGGGGGAGGAGGGGAGGGGGACGAGCGGGGGGAGGAGGGGAGGGGGACGAGCGGGGGGAAGAGGGGAGGGGGACGAGCGGGGGGAAGAGGGGAGGGGGACGAGCGGGGGGAAGAGGGGAGGGGGGACGAGCATGGGGAAGTGGGGGAGGGCGCCGAGCGGGGACGAGAGGGGAGGGGGACGAGCGGGGGAGGAAGTGGGGAGGGGGACGAGCGGGGGGAAGAGGGGAGGGGGACGAGCGGGGGGAAGAGGGGAGGGGGACGAGCGGGGGGAAGAGGGGAGGGGGACGAGCGGGGGAAGAGGGGAGGGGGACGAGCGGGGGGAAGAGGGGAGGGGGACGAGCGGGGGAAGAGGGGAGGGGGACGAGCGGGGGGAAGTGGGGAGGGGGACGAGCTGGGGGAAGCGGGGAGGGGGACGAGCGGGGGGAGGAGGGGAGGTGGACGAGCGGGGGGGGGGGAAGAGGGGACGAGCGGGTGGGAAGAGGGGAGGGGGACGAGAGGGGTGAAGAGGGGAGGGGGACGAGCGGGGGGAAGAGGGGAGGGGGACGAGCGGGGGGGAAGAGGGGAGGGGGACGAGCGGGGGGAAGAGGGGAGGGGGACGAGCGGGGGGAAGTGGGCAGGGGGACGAGCGGGGGGTGGAGGGGAGGGGGACGAGCGGGGGGTGGAGGGGAGGGGGACGAGCGGGGGTGGAGGGGAGGGGGACGAGCGGGGGGTGGAGGGGAGGGGGACGAGCGGGGGGTGGAGGGGAGGGGGACGAGCGGGGGGTGGAGGGGACGGGGACGAGCGGGGGGTGGAGGGGAGGGGGACGAGCGGGGGGTGGAGGGGAGGGGGACGAGCGGGGGGTGGAGGGGAGGGGGTCGAGCGGGGGGGAAGTGGGGAGGGGGTCGAGCGGGGGGGAAGTGGGGAGGGGGTCGAGCGGGGGGGAAGTGGGGAGGGGGTCGAGCGGGGGGGAAGTGGGAGGAGGACGAGCGGGGGGGAAGTGGGGAGGAGGACGAGCGGGGGGAGGAGGGAAGGTGGACGAGCGGGTGGGAAGAGGGGACAGGGACGAGAGGGGTGAAGAGGGGGAGGGGGACGAGCATGGGGAAGTGGGGAGGGCGCCGAGCGGGGACGAGAGGGAGAGGGACGAGCGGGGGAAGAAGGGAGGGGGACGAGCGGGGGGAAGAGGGCAGGGGGACGAGCGGGGGTGGAGGGGAGGGGAGGGGAGGGGGTGGAGGGGAGGGGGACGAGGGGAGGGGAGGGGGACGAGGGGAGGGGAGGGGGACGAGCGGGGGGTGGAGGGGAGGGGGACGAGCGGGGGGTGGAGGGGGACGAGCGGGTGGGGGAGAGGGGACGAGCGGGGGGGGGGGGGAGAGGGGACGAGCGGGGGGGAAGAGGGGACGGGGACGAGAGGGGTGAAGAGGGGAGGGGGACGAGCGGGAGGGAAGTGGGGAGAGCGCCGAGCGGGGACGAGCGGGGGGAAGAAGGGAGGGGGACGAGCGGGGGAGGGTGTGGAGGGGACGAGCGGGGGGAGGAAGGGAGGGGGACGAGCGGGGGTAGCGGACGAGCGGGGGGTAGCGGGCAAGCGGGGGGGTGGCGGGCAAGCGGGGGGTGGCGGGCAAGCGGGGGGAGGAGGGGAGGGGGTCGAGCGGGGGGGAAGTGGGGAGGAGGACGAGCGGGGGGAGGTGGACGAGCGGGGGGAAGAGGGGAGGGGCACGAGCGGGGGGGGAAGTGGGGAGGGAGACGAGCGGGGGGAATTGGGGATGGGTACGAGCGAGGGGAGAGGGACAAGAGGGGGAAGAGGGGTGGGGGACGAGCGGGGGAGGAAGTGGGGAGGGGGACGAGCGGGGGAGGAAGTGGGGGAGGGGGACGAGCGGGGGAGGAAGTGGGGAGGGGGACGAGCGGGGGAGGAAGTGGGGAGGGGGACGAGCGGGGGGAGGAGGGGAGGTGGACAAGCGCAGGAAGTGGGGAGGGGGACGAGCGGGGGAAGAGGGGAGGGGGGAAGAGGGGAGGGGGACGAGCGGGGGGAAGAGGGGAGGGGGACGAGCGGGGGGAAGAGGGGAGGGGGACGAGCATGGGGAAGTGGGGAGGGCGCCGAGCGGGGACGAGAGGGGAGGGGGACGAGCGGGGGGAAGAAGGGAGGGGGACGAGCGGGGGGAAGAAGGGAGGGGGACGAGCGGGGGGAAGAGGGGAGGGGGACGAGCGGGGGGAAGAGGGGAGGGGGACGAGCGGGGGGAAGAGGGGAGGGGGACGAGCGGGGGGGAAGAGGGGACGAGCGGGGGGGAAGAGGGGACGAGCGGGGGGGAAGAGGGGACGGGGACGAGAGGGGTGAAGAGGGGAGGGGGACGAGCGGGGGAAGTGGGGAGGGCGCCGAGCGGGACGAGAGGGGAGGGGAACGAGCGGGGGGAAGAAGGGAGGGGGACGAGCGGGGGAGGAAGTGGGGAGTAGGACGAGCGGGGGAAGAAGGGAGGGGGACGAGCGGGGGGAGGAAGTGGGGAGTAGGACGAGCGGGGGGAGGAGGGGAGGGGGACGAGCGGGGGGAGGAGGGGAGGGGGACGAGCGGGGGGACGAGCGGGGGGAAGAGGGGAGGGGGACGAGCGGGGGGGAAGAGGGGAGGGGGACGAGCGGGGGGAAGAGGGGAGGGGGACGAGCGGGGGGAAGAGGGGAGGGGGACGAGCGGGGGGAAGAGGGGAGGGGGACGAGCATGGGGAAGTGGGGAGGGCGCCGAGCGGGGACGAGAGGGGAGGGGGACGAGCGGGGGAGGAAGTGGGGAGGGGGACGAGCGGGGGGAAGAGGGGAGGGGGACGAGCGGGGGGAAGAGGGGAGGGAGACGAGCGGGGGGGAAGAGGGGAGGGGGACGAGCGGGGGGAAGAGGGGAGGGGGGACGAGCGGGGGGAAGTGGGGAGGGGGACGAGCGGGGGGAAGCGGGGAGGGGGACGAGCGGGGGGAGGAGGGGAGGTGGACGAGCGGGGGGGGGGGAAGAGGGGACGAGCGGGGTGGGAAGAGGGGAGGGGGGACGAGAGGGGTGAAGAGGGGAGGGGGACGAGCATGGGGAAGTGGGGAGGGCGCCGAGCGGGACGAGAGGGGAGGGGGACGAGCGGGGGGAAGAGGGGAGGGGGACGAGCGGGAGAAGTGGGGAGTGGGACGAGCGGGGTAAGTGGGCAGGGGGACGAGCGGGGGGTGGAGGGGAGGGGGACGAGCGGGGGGTGGAGGGGAGGGGGACGAGCGGGGGGTGGAGGGGAGGGGGACGAGCGGGGGGTAGAGGGGGAGGGGGACGAGCGGGTGGGGGAGAGGGGACGAGCGGGGGGGGAAGAGGGGACGAGCGGGGTGGGAAGAGGGGACGGGGACGAGAGGGGTGAAGAGGGGAGGGGGACGAGCATGGGGAAGTGGGGAGGGCGCCGAGCGGGGACGAGAGGGGGAGGAAGTGGGGAGGGGGACGAGCGGGGGGAAGAGGGGAGGGGGACGAGCGGGGGGAAGAGGGAGGGGGACGAGCGGGGGGAAGAGGGGAGGGGGACGAGCGGGGGGAAGAGGGGAGGGGGACGAGCGGGGGGAAGAGGGGGAGGGGGACGAGCGGGGGAAGAGGGGAGGGGGACGAGCGGGGGGAAGTGGGGAGGGGGACGAGCTGGGGAAGCGGGGAGGGGGACGAGCGGGGGGAGGAGGGGAGGTGGACGAGCGGGGGGGGGAAGAGGGGACGAGCGGGTGGGGAAGAGGGGAGGGGGACGAGAGGGGTGAAGAGGGGAGGGGGACGAGCGGGGGGAAGAGGGGAGGGGGACGAGCGGGGGGAAGAGGGGAGGGGGACGAGCGGGGGGAAGAGGGGAGGGGGACGAGCGGGGGGAAGTGGGCAGGGGGACGAGCGGGGGGGTGGAGGGAGGGGGACGAGCGGGGGGTGGAGGGGAGGGGGACGAGCGGGGGGTGGAGGGGAGGGGGACGAGCGGGGGGTGGAGGGGAGGGGGACGAGCGGGGGGTGGAGGGGAGGGGGACGAGCGGGGGGTGGAGGGGACGGGGACGAGCGGGGGGTGGAGGGGAGGGGGACGAGCGGGGGGTGGAGGGGAGGGGGACGAGCGGGGGGTGGAGGGGAGGGGGTTGAGCGGGGGGGAAGTGGGGGAGGGGGTCGAGCGGGGGGGAAGTGGGGAGGAGGACGAGCGGGGGGGAGGAGGGAAGGTGGACGAGCGGGGGGGGAAGAGGGGACGAGCGGGTGGGAAGAGGGGACAGGGGACGAGAGGGGTGAAGAGGGGAGGGGGACGAGCATGGGGAAGTGGGGAGGGCGCCGAGCGGGGACGAGAGGGGAGAGGGACGAGCGGGGGAAGAAGGGAGGGGGACGAGCGGGGGGAAGAGGGCAGGGGGACGAGCGGGGGGTGGAGGGGGGACGAGCGGGGGGGAGAGGGGACGAGCGGGGGGGAAGAGGGGGACGGGGACGAGAGGGGTGAAGAGGGGAGGGGGACGAGCGGGAGGGAAGTGGGGAGAGCGCCGAGCGGGGACGAGCGGGGGAAGAAGGGAGGGGGACGAGCGGGGGAGGGTGTGGAGGGGACGAGCGGGGGGAGGAAGGGAGGGGGACGAGCGGGGGTAGCGGACGAGCGGGGGGTAGCGGGCAAGCGGGGGGTGGCGGGCAAGCGGGGGGAGGAGGGGAGGGGGTCGAGCGGGGGGGAAGTGGGGAGGAGGACGAGCGGGGGGAGGTGGACGAGCGGGGGGAAGAGGGGAGGGCACGAGCGGGGGGGGAAGTGGGGAGGGAGACGAGCGGGGGGAATTGGGGGATGGGTACGAGCGAGGGGAGAGGGACAAGAGGGGGAAGAGGGGTGGGGGACGAGCGGGGGAGGAAGTGGGGAGGGGGACGAGCGGGGGAGGAAGTGGGGAGGGGGACGAGCGGGGGAGGAAGTGGGGAGGGGGACGAGCGGGGGAGGAAGTGGGGAGGGGGACGAGCGGGGGGAGGAGGGGAGGTGGACAAGCGCAGGAAGAGGGGAGGGGGACGAGCGGGGGGAAGAGGGGAGGGGGACGAGCGGGGGGAAGAGGGGAGGGGGACGAGCATGGGGAAGTGGGGAGGGCGCCGAGCGGGGACGAGAGGGGAGGGGGACGAGCGGGGAGGAAGTGGGGAGGGGGACGAGCGGGGGGGAAGAGGGGAGGGGGACGAGCGGGGGGAAGAGGGGAGGGAGACGAGCGGGGGGAAGAGGGAGGGGGACGAGCGGGGGGAAGAGGGGAGGGGGACGAGCGGGGGGAAGTGGGGAGGGGGACGAGCGGGGGGAAGCGGGGAGGGGGACGAGCGGGGGGAGGAGGGGAGGTGGACGAGCGGGGGGGGGGAAGAGGGGACGAGCGGGTGGGAAGAGGGGAGGGGGACGAGGAGGGGTGAAGAGGGGAGGGGGACGAGCATGGGGAAGTGGGGAGTGGGACGAGCGGGGTAAGTGGGCAGGGGGACGAGCGGGGGGTGGAGGGGAGGGGGACGAGCGGGGGGTGGAGGGGAGGGGGACGAGCGGGGGGTGGAGGGGAGGGGGACGAGCGGGGGGTAGAGGGGAGGGGGACGAGCGGGTGGGGGAGAGGGGACGAGCGGGGGGGAAGAGGGGACGAGCGGGTGGGAAGAGGGGACGGGGACGAGAGGGGGTGAAGAGGGGAGGGGGACGAGCATGGGGAAGTGGGGAGGGCGCCGAGCGGGGACGAGAGGGGGAGGAAGTGGGGAGGGGGACGAGCGGGGGGAAGAGGGGAGGGGGACGAGCGGGGGAAGAGGGGAGGGGGACGAGCGGGGGGAAGAGGGGAGGGGGACGAGCGGGGGGAAGAGGGGAGGGGGACGAGCGGGGGGAAGAGGGGAGGGGGACGAGCGGGGGGAAGAGGGGAGGGGGACGAGCGGGGGGAAGTGGGGAGGGGGACGAGCTGGGGGAAGCGGGGAGGGGACGAGCGGGGGGGAGGAGGGGAGGTGGACGAGCGGGGGGGGGGAAGAGGGGACGAGCGGGTGGGAAGAGGGGAGGGGGACGAGAGGGGTGAAGAGGGGAGGGGGACGAGCGGGGGGAAGAGGGGAGGGGGACGAGCGGGGGGAAGAGGGGAGGGGGACGAGCGGGGGGAAGAGGGGAGAGGGACGAGCGGGGGGAAGTGGGCAGGGGGACGAGCGGGGGGTGGAGGGGAGGGGGACGAGCGGGGGGTGGAGGGGAGGGGACGAGCGGGGGGTGGAGGGGAGGGGACGAGCGGGGGGTGGAGGGGAGGGGGACGAGCAGGGGGTGGAGGGGAGGGGGACGAGCGGGGGGTGGAGGGGACGGGGACGAGCGGGGGGTGGAGGGGAGGGGGGACGAGCGGGGGGTGGAGGGGAGGGGGACGAGCGGGGGGTGGAGGGGAGGGGGTCGAGCGGGGGGGAAGTGGGGAGGGGGTCGAGCGGGGGGGAAGTGGGGAGGAGGACGAGCGGGGGGAGGAGGGAAGGTGGACGAGCGGGGGGGGGAAGAGGGGACGAGCGGGTGGGAAGAGGGGACAGGGACGAGAGGGGTGAAGAGGGGAGGGGGACGAGCATGGGGAAGTGGGGAGGGCGCCGAGCGGGTCGAGAGGGGAGAGGGACGAGCGGGGGAAGAAGGGAGGGGGACGAGCGGGGGGAAGAGGGCAGGGGGACGAGCGGGGGGTGGAGGGGGGACGAGCGGGGGGGAGAGGGGACGAGCGGGGGGGAAGAGGGGACGGGGACGAGAGGGGTGAAGAGGGGAGGGGGACGAGCGGGAGGGAAGTGGGGAGAGCGCCGAGCGGGGACGAGCGGGGGGAAGAAGGGAGGGGGACGAGCGGGGGAGGGTGTGGAGGGGACGAGCGGGGGGAGGAAGGGAGGGGGACGAGCGGGGGTAGCGGACGAGCGGGGGGTAGCGGGCAAGCGGGGGGTGGCGGGCAAGCGGGGGGAGGAGGGGAGGGGGTCGAGCGGGGGGGAAGTGGGGAGGAGGACGAGCGGGGGGAGGTGGACGAGCGGGGGGAAGAGGGGAGGGGCACGAGCGGGGGGGGAAGTGGGGAGGGAGACGAGCGGGGGGAATTGGGGATGGGTACGAGCGAGGGGAGAGGGACAAGAGGGGGAAGAGGGGTGGGGGACGAGCGGGGGAGGAAGTGGGGAGGGGGACGAGCGGGGGAGGAAGTGGGGAGGGGTACGAGCGGGGGAGGAAGTGGGGAGGGGGACGAGCGGGGGAGGAAGTGGGGAGGGGGACGAGCGGGGGGAGGAGGGGAGGTGGACAAGCGCAGGAAGTGGGGAGGGGGACGAGCGGGGGGAAGAGGGGAGGGGGACGAGCGGGGGGAAGAGGGGAGGGGGGACGAGCGGGGGGAAGAGGGGAGGGGGACGAGCATGGGGAAGTGGGGAGGGCGCCGAGCGGGGACGAGAGGGGAGGGGGACGAGCGGGGGGAAGAAGGGAGGGGGACGAGCGGGGGGAAGAAGGGAGGGGGACGAGCGGGGGGAAGAGGGGAGGGGGACGAGCGGGGGGAAGAGGGGAGGGGGACGAGCGGGGGGAAGAGGGGAGGGGGACGAGCGGGGGGGAAGAGGGGACGAGCGGGGGGGAAGAGGGGACGAGCGGGGGGGAAGAGGGGACGAGCGGGGGGGAAGAGGGGACGGGGACGAGAGGGGTGAAGAGGGGAGGGGGACGAGCGGGGGAAGTGGGGAGGGGGCCGAGCGGGGACGAGAGGGGAGGGGAACGAGCGGGGGGAAGAAGGGAGGGGGACGAGCGGGGGAGGAAGTGGGGAGTAGGACGAGCGGGGGGAAGAAGGGAGGGGGACGAGCGGGGGAGGAAGTGGGGAGTAGGACGAGCGGGGGGAGGAGGGGAGGGGGACGAGCGGGGGGAGGAGGGGAGAGGGACGAGCGGGGGGACGAGCGGGGGGAAGAGGGGAGGGGGACGAGCGGGGGGAAGAGGGGAGGGGGACGAGCGGGGGGAAGAAGGGAGGGGGACGAGCGGGGGGAAGAGGGGAGGGGGACGAGCATGGGGAAGTGGGGAGGGCGCCGAGCGGGGACGAGAGGGGAGGGGGACGAGCGGGGGAGGAAGTGGGGAGGGGGACGAGCGGGGGGAAGAGGGGAGGGGGACGAGCGGGGGGAAGAGGGGAGGGGGACGAGCGGGGGGAAGAGGGGAGGGGGACGAGCGGGGGGAAGAGGGGAGGGGGACGAGCGGGGGAGGAAGTGGGGAGGGGGACGAGCGGGGGAGGAAGTGGGGAGGGGTACGAGCGGGGGAGGAAGTGGGGAGGGGGACGAGCGGGGGAGGAAGTGGGGAGGGGGACGAGCGGGGGGAGGAGGGGAGGTGGACAAGCGCAGGAAGTGGGGAGGGGGACGAGCGGGGGGAAGAGGGGAGGGGGACGAGCGGGGGGAAGAGGGGAGGGGGACGAGCGGGGGGAAGAGGGGAGGGGGACGAGCATGGGGAAGTGGGGAGGGCGCCGAGCGGGGACGAGAGGGGAGGGGGACGAGCGGGGGGAAGAAGGGAGGGGGACGAGCGGGGGGAAGAAGGGAGGGGGACGAGCGGGGGGAAGAGGGGAGGGGGACGAGCGGGGGGAAGAGGGGAGGGGGACGAGCGGGGGGAAGAGGGGAGGGGGACGAGCGGGGGGGAAGAGGGGACGAGCGGGGGGGAAGAGGGGACGAGCGGGGGGGAAGAGGGGACGAGCGGGGGGGAAGAGGGGACGGGGACGAGAGGGGTGAAGAGGGGAGGGGGACGAGCGGGGGAAGTGGGGAGGGGGCCGAGCGGGGACGAGAGGGGAGGGGAACGAGCGGGGGGAAGAAGGGAGGGGGACGAGCGGGGGAGGAAGTGGGGAGTAGGACGAGCGGGGGGAAGAAGGGAGGGGGACGAGCGGGGGAGGAAGTGGGGAGTAGGACGAGCGGGGGGAGGAGGGGAGGGGGGACGAGCGGGGGGAGGAGGGGAGAGGGACGAGCGGGGGGACGAGCGGGGGAAGAGGGGAGGGGGACGAGCGGGGGGAAGAGGGGAGGGGGACGAGCGGGGGGAAGAGGGAGGGGGACGAGCGGGGGGAAGAGGGGAGGGGGACGAGCATGGGGAAGTGGGGAGGGCGCCGAGCGGGGACGAGAGGGGAGGGGGACGAGCGGGGGAGGAAGTGGGGAGGGGGACGAGCGGGGGGAAGAGGGGAGGGGGACGAGCGGGGGGAAGAGGGGAGGGGGACGAGCGGGGGGAAGAGGGGAGGGGGACGAGCGGGGGGAAGAGGGGAGGGGGACGAGCGGGGGGAAGAGGGGAGGGGGACGAGCGGGGGGAAGTGGGGAGGGGGACGAGCTGGGGGAAGCGGGGAGGGGGACGAGCGGGGGGAGGAGGGGAGGTGGACGAGCGGGGGGGGGGAAGAGGGGACGAGCGGGGGGAAGAGGGGAGGGGGACGAGCATGGGGAAGTGGGGAGGGCGCCGAGCGGGGACGAGAGGGGAGGGGGACGAGCGGGGGGAAGAAGGGAGGGGGACGAGCGGGGGGAAGAAGGGAGGGGGACGAGCGGGGGGAAGAGGGGAGGGGGACGAGCGGGGGGAAGAGGGGAGGGGGACGAGCGGGGGGAAGAGGGGAGGGGGACGAGCGGGGGGGAAGAGGGGACGAGCGGGGGGGAAGAGGGGACGAGCGGGGGGGAAGAGGGGACGAGCGGGGGGGAAGAGGGGACGGGGACGAGAGGGGTGAAGAGGGGAGGGGGACGAGCGGGGGAAGTGGGGAGGGCGCCGAGCGGGGACGAGAGGGGAGGGGAACGAGCGGGGGGAAGAAGGGAGGGGGACGAGCGGGGGAGGAAGTGGGGAGTAGGACGAGCGGGGGGAAGAAGGGAGGGGGACGAGCGGGGGAGGAAGTGGGGAGTAGGACGAGCGGGGGGAGGAGGGGAGGGGGACGAGCGGGGGGAGGAGGGGAGAGGGACGAGCGGGGGGACGAGCGGGGGGAAGAGGGGAGGGGGACGAGCGGGGGGAAGAGGGGAGGGGGACGAGCGGGGGGAAGAGGGGAGGGGGACGAGCGGGGGGAAGAGGGGAGGGGGACGAGCATGGGGAAGTGGGGAGGGCGCCGAGCGGGGACGAGAGGGGAGGGGGACGAGCGGGGGAGGAAGTGGGGAGGGGGACGAGCGGGGGGAAGAGGGGAGGTGGACGAGCGGGGGGAAGAGGGGAGGGGGACGAGCGGGGGGAAGAGGGGAGGGGGACGAGCGGGGGGAAGAGGGGAGGGGGACGAGCGGGGGGAAGAGGGGAGGGGGACGAGCGGGGGGAAGTGGGGAGGGGGACGAGCTGGGGGAAGCGGGGAGGGGGACGAGCGGGGGGAGGAGGGGAGGTGGACGAGCGGGGGGGGGGGAAGAGGGGACGAGCGGGTGGGAAGAGGGGAGGGGGACGAGAGGGGTGAAGAGGGGAGGGGGACGAGCATGGGGAAGTGGGGAGGGCGCCGAGCGGGGACGAGAGGGGAGGGGGACGAGCGGGGGGAAGAGGGGAGGGGGACGAGCGGGAGAAGTGGGGAGTGGGACGAGCGGGGGTAAGTGGGCAGGGGGACGAGCGGGGGGTGGAGGGGAGGGGGACGAGCGGGGGGTGGAGGGGAGGGGGACGAGCGGGGGGGTGGAGGGGAGGGGGACGAGCGGGGGGTAGAGGGGAGGGGGACGAGCGGGTGGGAAGAGGGGAGGGGGACGAGCGGGGGGAAGAAGGGAGGGGGACGAGCGGGGGGAAGAGGGGAGGGGGACGAGCGGGGGGAAGAGGGGAGGGGGACGAGCGGGGAGGAAGAGGGGACGAGCGGGGGGGAAGAGGGGACGAGCGGGGGGGAAGAGGGTACGAGCGGGGGGGAAGAGGGGACGGGACGAGAGGGGGTGAAGAGGGGAGGGGGACGAGCGGGGGAAGTGGGGAGGGCGCCGAGCGGGGACGAGACGGGAGGGGAACGAGCGGGGGGAAGAAGGGAGGGGGACGAGCGGGGGAGGAAGTGGGGAGTAGGACGAGCGGGGGGAAGAAGGGAGGGGGACGAGCGGGGGAGGAAGTGGGGAGTAGGACGAGCGGGGGGAGGAGGGGAGGGGGACGAGCGGGGGGAGGAGGGGAGAGGGACGAGCGGGGGGACGAGCGGGGGGAAGAGGGGAGGGGGACGAGCGGGGGGAAGAGGGGAGGGGGACGAGCGGGGGGAAGAGGGGAGGGGGACGAGCGGGGGGAAGAGGGGAGGGGGACGAGCATGGGGAAGTGGGGAGGGCGCCGAGCGGGGACGAGAGGGGAGGGGGACGAGCGGGGGAGGAAGTGGGGAGGGGGACGAGCGGGGGGAAGAGGGGAGGGGGACGAGCGGGGGGAAGAGGGGAGGGGGACGAGCGGGGGGAAGAGGGGAGGGGGACGAGCGGGGGGAAGAGGGGAGGGGGACGAGCGGGGGGAAGAGGGGAGGGGGACGAGCGGGGGGAAGTGGGGAGGGGGACGAGCTGGGGGGAAGCGGGGAGGGGGACGAGCGGGGGGAGGAGGGGAGGTGGACGAGCGGGGGGGGGGAAGAGGGGACGAGCGGGTGGGAAGAGGGGAGGGGGACGAGAGGGGTGAAGAGGGGAGGGGGACGAGCATGGGGAAGTGGGGAGGGCGCCGAGCGGGGACGAGAGGGGAGGGGGACGAGCGGGGGGAAGAGGGGAGGGGGACGAGCGGGAGAAGTGGGGAGTGGGACGAGCGGGGGTAAGTGGGCAGGGGGACGAGCGGGGGGTGGAGGGGAGGGGGACGAGCGGGGGGTGGAGGGGAGGGGGACGAGCGGGGGGTGGAGGGGAGGGGGACGAGCGGGGGGTAGAGGGGAGGGGGACGAGCGGGTGGGGGAGAGGGGACGAGCGGGGGGGGAAGAGGGGACGAGCGGGTGGGAAGAGGGGACGGGGACGAGAGGGGTGAAGAGGGGAGGGGGACGAGCATGGGGAAGTGGGGAGGGCGCCGAGCGGGGACGAGAGGGGAGGGGGACGAGCGGGGGGAAGAGGGGAGGGGGACGAGCGGGAGAAGTGGGGAGTGGGACGAGCGCGGGTAAGTGTGCAGGGGGACGAGCGGGGGGTGGAGGGGAGGGGGACGAGCGGGGGGTGGAGGGGAGGGGGACGAGCGGGGGGTGGAGGGGAGGGGGACGAGCGGGGGGGAAGAGGGGAGGTGGACGAGCGGGTGGGGGAGAGGGGACGAGCGGGGGGGGTAGAGGGGACGGGGACGAGAGGGGTGAAGAGGGGAGGGGGACGAGCGGGGGGGAAGCGGGGAGAGCGCCGAGCGGGGACGAGCGGGGGGAAGAAGGGAGGGGGACGAGCGGGGGGAGGAAGGGAGGGGGACGAGCGGGGGTAGCGGGGCAAGCGGGGGGTAGCGGGCAAGCGGGGGGTGGCGGGCAAGCGGGGGGTGGAGGGCAAGCGGGGGGAGGAGGGGAGGGGGTCGAGCGGGGGGGGAAGTGGGGAGGAGGACGAGCGGGGGGAGGTGGACGAGCGGGGGGAAGAGGGGAGGGGCACGAGCGGGGGGGGGAAGTGGGGAGGGAGACGAGCGGGGGGAATTGGGGATGGGTACGAGCGAGGGGAGAGGGACAAGAGGGGGAAGAGGGGTGGGGGACGAGCATGGGGAAGTGGGGAGGGCGCCGAGAGGGGAGGGGGACGAGCGGGGGGAAGAGGGGAGGGGGACGAGCGGGGGGGAAGAGGGGAGGGGGACGAGCGGGGTGGGGGAGAGGGGACGAGCGGGGGGGAAGAGGGGACGAGCGGGTGGGAAGAGGGGACGGGGACGAGAGGGGTGAAGAGGGGAGGGGGACGAGCATGGGGAAGTGGGGAGGGCGCCGAGCGGGGGACGAGAGGGGAGGGGGACGAGCGGGAGAAGTGGGGAGTGGGACGAGCGCGGGTAAGTGTGCAGGGGGACGAGCGGGGGGTGGAGGGGAGGGGGACGAGCGGGGGGTGGAGGGGAGGGGGACGAGCGGGGGGGAAGAGGGGAGGGGGACGAGCGGGTGGGGGAGAGGGGACGAGCGGGGGGGAAGAGGGGACGGGGACGAGAGGGGTGAAGAGGGGAGGGGGACGAGCGGGGGGGGAAGCGGGGAGGAGGACGAGCGGGGGGAGGTGGACGAGCGGGGGGAAGAGGGGAGGGGCACGAGCGGGGGGGGAAGTGGGGAGGGAGACGAGCGGGGGGAAGAAGGGAGGGGGACGAGCGGGGGAGGAAGTGGGGAGTAGGACGAGCGGGGGGAGGAGGGGAGGGGGACGAGCGGGGGGAAGTGGGGAGGGGGACGAGCTGGGGGAAGCGGGGAGGGGGACGAGCGGGGGGAGGAGGGGAGGTGGACGAGCGGGGGGGGGGGAAGAGGGGACGAGCGGGTGGGAAGAGGGGAGGGGGACGAGAGGGGGTGAAGAGGGGAGGGGGACGAGCATGGGGAAGTGGGGAGGGCGCCGAGCGGGGACGAGAGGGGAGGGGGACGAGCGGGGGGAAGAGGGGAGGGGGACGAGCGGGAGAAGTGGGGAGTGGGACGAGCGGGGGTAAGTGGGCAGGGGGACGAGCGGGGGGTGGAGGGGAGGGGGACGAGCGGGGGGTGGAGGGGAGGGGGACGAGCGGGGGGTAGAGGGGAGGGGGACGAGCGGGGTGGGGGAGAGGGGACGAGCGGGGGGGAAGAGGGGACGAGCGGGTGGGAAGAGGGGACGGGGACGAGAGGGGTGAAGAGGGGAGGGGGACGAGCATGGGGAAGTGGGGAGGGCGCCGAGCGGGGACGAGCGGGGGGAAGAGGGGAGGGGGACGAGCGGGAGAAGTGGGGAGTGGGACGAGCGCGGGTAAGTGTGCAGGGGGACGAGCGGGGGGTGGAGGGGAGGGGGACGAGCGGGGGGTGGAGGGGAGGGGGACGAGCGGGGGGTGGAGGGGAGGGGGACGAGCGGGGGGGAAGAGGGGAGGGGGACGAGCGGGTGGGGGAGAGGGGACGAGCGGGGGGGAAGAGGGGACGGGGACGAGAGGGGTGAAGAGGGGAGGGGGACGAGCGGGGGGGAAGCGGGGAGAGCGCCGAGCGGGGACGAGCGGGGGGAAGAAGGGAGGGGGACGAGCGGGGGGAGGAAGGGAGGGGGACGAGCGGGGGTAGCGGGCAAGCGGGGGGTAGCGGGCAAGCGGGGGGTGGCGGGCAAGCGGGGGGTGGAGGGCAAGCGGGGGGAGGAGGGGAGGGGGTCGAGCGGGGGGGAAGTGGGGAGGAGGACGAGCGGGGGGAGGGGGACGAGCGGGGGGAAGAGGGGAGGGGGACGAGCGGGGGGGGAAGAGGGGAGGGGGACGAGCGGGTGGGGGAGAGGGGACGAGCGGGGGGGAAGAGGGGACGAGCGGGTGGGAAGAGGGGACGGGGACGAGAGGGGTGAAGAGGGGAGGGGGACGAGCATGGGGAAGTGGGGAGGGCGCCGAGCGGGGACGAGAGGGGAGGGGGACGAGCGGGAGAAGTGGGGAGTGGGACGAGCGCGGGTAAGTGTGCAGGGGGACGAGCGGGGGGTGGAGGGGAGGGTGACGAGCGCGGGGTGGAGGGGAGGGGGACGAGCGGGGGGGAAGAGGGGAGGGGGACGAGCGGGTGGGGGAGAGGGGACGAGCGGGGGGGAAGAGGGGACGGGGACGAGAGGGGTGAAGAGGGGAGGGGGACGAGCGGGGGGGAAGCGGGGAGGAGGACGAGCGGGGGGAGGTGGACGAGCGGGGGGAAGAGGGGAGGGGCACGAGCGGGGGGGGGAAGTGGGGAGGGAGACGAGCGGGGGGAATTGGGGATGGGTACGAGCGAGGGGAGAGGGACAAGAGGGGGAAGAGGGGTGGGGGACGAGCTGGGGGAAGAGGGGTGGGGGACGAGCTGGGGGAAGAGGGGTGGGGGACGAGCTGGGGGAAGAGGGGTGGGGGAAGAGGGGTGGGGGACGAGCATGGGGAAGTGGGGAGGGCGCCGAGCGGGGACGAGAGGGGAGGGGGACGAGAGGGGAGGGGGACGAGCGGGGGGAAGAAGGGAGGGGGACGAGCGGGGGAGGAAGTGGGGAGGGGGACGAGCGGGGGAGGAAGTGGGGAGGGGGACGAGCGGGGGGAAGAGGGGAGGGGGACGAGCGGGGGGAAGAGGGGAGGGGGACGAGCGGGCGGAAGAGGGGAGGGGGACGAGCGGGGGGAAGAGGGGAGGGGGACGAGCGGGGGGAAGAGGGGAGGGGGACGAGCGGGGGGAAGAGGGGAGGGGGACGAGCATGGGGAAGTGGGGAGGGCGCCGAGCGGGGAGGGGGACGAGCGGGGGGAAGAAGGGAGGGGGACGAGCGGGGGGAGGAGGGGAGGGGGACGAGCGGGGGGAAGTCGGGAGGGGGACAAGCGCAGGAAGTGGGGAGGGGGACGAGCGGGGGGAAGAGGGGAGGGGGACGAGCGGGGGGAAGAGGGGACGAGCGGGGGGGAAGAGGGGACGGGGACGAGAGGGGTGAAGAGGGGAGGGGGACGAGCGGGTGGGGGAGAGGGGACGAGCGGGGGGGGAGAGGGGACGAGCGGGGGGGGAATCGGGGACGAGCGGGGGGGAAGAGGGGACGGGGACGAGAGGGGTGAAGAGGGGAGGGGGACGAGCGGGTGGGGGAGAGGGGACGAGCGGGGGGGGAGAGGGGACGAGCGGGGTGGAAGAGGGGACGAGCGGGGGGGAAGAGGGGACGGGGACGAGAGGGGTGAAGAGGGGAGGGGGACGAGCGGGGGGGGAAGCGGGGAGGAGGACGAGCGGGGGGAGGTGGACGAGCGGGGGGAAGAGGGGAGGGGCACGAGCGGGGGGGGAAGTGGGGAGGGAGACGAGCGGGGGGAATTGGGGATGGGTACGAGCGAGGGGAGAGGGACAAGAGGGGGAAGAGGGGTGGGGGACGAGCTGGGGGAAGAGGGGTGTGGGACGAGCTGGGGGAAGAGGGGTGGGGGACGAGCTGGGGGAAGAGGGGTGGGGGAAGAGGGGTGGGGGACGAGCATGGGGAAGTGGGGAGGGCGCCGAGCGGGGACGAGAGGGGAGGGGGACGAGAGGGGAGGGGGACGAGCGGGGGGAAGAAGGGAGGGGGACGAGCGGGGGAGGAAGTGGGGAGGGGGACGAGCGGGGGAGGAAGTGGGGAGGGGGACGAGCGGGGGGAAGAGGGGAGGGGGACGAGCGGGGGGAAGAGGGGAGGGGGACGAGCGGGGGGAAGAGGGGAGGGGGACGAGCGGGGGGAAGAGGGGAGGGGGACGAGCGGGGGGAAGAGGGGAGGGGGACGAGCGGGGGGAAGAGGGGAGGGGGACGAGCGGGGGCAAGAGGGGAGGGGGACGAGCATGGGGAAGTGGGGAGGGCGCCGAGCGGGGAGGGGGACGAGCGGGGGGAAGAAGGGAGGGGGACGAGCGGGGGGAGGAGGGGAGGGGGACGAGCGGGGGGAAGTCGGGAGGGGGACAAGCGCAGGAAGTGGGGAGGGGGGACGAGCGGGGGGAAGAGGGGAGGGGGACGAGCGGGGGGAAGAGGGGACGAGCGGGGGGGAAGAGGGGACGGGGACGAGAGGGGTGAAGAGGGGAGGGGGACGAGCGGGTGGGGGAGAGGGGACGAGCGGGGGGGGAGAGGGGACGAGCGGGGGGGAAGAGGGGACGGGGACGAGCGGGGGGGAAGAGGGGACGAGCGGGGGGGGAAGAGGGGACGGGGACGAGAGGGGTGAAGAGGGGAGGGGGACGAGCGGGTGGGGGAGAGGGGACGAGCGGGGGGGGAGAGGGGACGAGCGGGGGGGAAGAGGGGACGGGGACGAGAGCGGAGAAGAGGGGAGGGGGACGAGCGGGGGGGAAGTGGGGAGAGCGCCGAGCGGGGACGAGCGGGGGGAAGAAGGGAGGGGGACGAGCGGGGGGGAAGAGGGGAGGGGCACGAGCGGGGGGGGGAAGTGGGGAGGGAGACGAGCGGGGGGAAGAGGGGTGGGGGACGAGCATGGGGAAGTGGGGAGGGCGCCGAGCGGGGACGAGAGGGGAGGGGGACGAGAGGGGAGGGGGACGAGCGGGGGGAAGAAGGGAGGGGGACGAGCGGGGGAGGAAGTGGGGAGGGGGACGAGCGGGGGAGGAAGTGGGGAGGGGGACGAGCGGGGGGAAGAGGGGAGGGGGACGAGCGGGGGGAAGAGGGGAGGGGGACGAGCGGGGGGAAGAGGGGAGGGGGACGAGCGGGGGGAAGAGGGGAGGGGGACGAGCGGGGGGAAGAGGGGAGGGGGACGAGCGGGGGGAAGAGGGGAGGGGGACGAGCGGGGGGAAGAGGGGAGGGGGACGAGCGGGGGGAAGAGGGGAGGGGGACGAGCATGGGGAAGTGGGGAGGGCGCCGAGCGGAGAGGGGGACGAGCGGGGGGAAGAAGGGAGGGGGACGAGCGGGGGGAGGAGGGGAGGGGGACGAGCGGGGGGAAGTCGGGAGGGGGACAAGCGCAGGAAGTGGGGAGGGGGACGAGCGGGGGGAAGAGGGGACGGGGACGAGCGGGGGGGAAGAGGGGACGAGCGGGGGGGGAAGAGGGGACGGGGACGAGAGGGGTGAAGAGGGGAGGGGGACGAGCGGGTGGGGGAGAGGGGACGAGCGGGGGGGGAGAGGGGACGAGCGGGGGGGAGAGGGGACGAGCGGGGGAGGAAGTGGGGAGGGGGACGAGCGGGGGAGGAAGTGGGGAGGGGGACGAGCGGGGGGAAGAGGGGAGGGGGGACGAGCGGGGGGAAGAGGGGAGGGGGACGAGCGGGGGGAAGAGGGGAGGGGGACGAGCGGGGGGAAGAGGGGAGGGGGACGAGCGGGGGGAAGAGGGGAGGGGGACGAGCGGGGGGAAGAGGGGAGGGGGACGAGCGGGGGGAAGAGGGGAGGGGGACGAGCGGGGGGAAGAGGGGAGGGGGACGAGCATGGGGAAGTGGGGAGGGCGCCGAGCGGAGAGGGGGACGAGCGGGGGGAAGAAGGGAGGGGGACGAGCGGGGGGAGGAGGGGAGGGGGACGAGCGGGGGGAAGTCGGGAGGGGGACAAGCGCAGGAAGTGGGGAGGGGGACGAGCGGGGGGAAGAGGGGAGGGGGACGAGCGGGGGGAAGAGGGGAGGGGGATGAGCGGGGGGAAGAGGGGACGAGCGGGGGGGAAGAGGGGACGGGGACGAGAGGGGTGAAGAGGGGAGGGGGACGAGCGGGTGGGGGAGAGGGGACGAGCGGGGGGGAAGAGGGGACGGGGACGAGCGGGGGGGAAGAGGGGACGAGCGGGGGGGGAAGAGGGGACGGGGACGAGAGGGGTGAAGAGGGGAGGGGGGACGAGCGGGGTGGGGGGAGAGGGGACGAGCGGGGGGGGAGAGGGGACGAGCGGGGGGGGAGAGGGGACGAGCGGGGGGGAAGAGGGGACGGGGACGAGAGGGGGGAGGAGGGGAGGGGGACGAGCGGGGGGAAGTCGGGAGGGGGACAAGCGCAGGAAGTGGGGAGGGTGACGAGCGGGGGGAAGAGGGGAGGGGGACGAGCGGGGGGAAGAGGGGACGAGCGGGGGGGAAGAGGGGACGGGGACGAGAGGGGGTGAAGAGGGGAGGGGGACGAGCGGGTGGGGGAGAGGGGACGAGCGGGGGGGGAGAGGGGACGAGCGGGGGGGAAGAGGGGACGGGGACGAGCGGGGGGGAAGAGGGGACGAGCGGGGGGGAAGAGGGGACGGGGACGAGAGGGGTGAAGAGGGGAGGGGGACGAGCGGGTGGGGGAGAGGGGACGAGCGGGGGGGGGAGAGGGGACGAGCGGGGGGGAAGTGGGGAGAGCGCCGAGCGGGGACGAGCGGGGGGAAGAAGGGAGGGGGACGAGCGGGGGGGAAGAGGGGAGGGGCACGAGCGGGGGGGGAAGTGGGGAGGGAGACGAGCGGGGGGAAGAGGGGTGGGGGACGAGCATGGGGAAGTGGGGAGGGCGCCGAGCGGGGGACGAGAGGGGAGGGGGACGAGAGGGGAGGGGGACGAGCGGGGGGAAGAAGGGAGGGGGACGAGCGGGGGAGGAAGTGGGGAGGGGGACGAGCGGGGGAGGAAGTGGGGAGGGGGACGAGCGGGGGGAAGAGGGGAGGGGGACGAGCGGGGGGAAGAGGGGAGGGGGACGAGCGGGGGGAAGAGGGGAGGGGGACGAGCGGGGGGAAGAGGGGAGGGGGACGAGCGGGGGGAAGAGGGGAGGGGGACGAGCGGGGGGAAGACGGGAGGGGGACGAGCGGGGGGAAGAGGGGAGGGGGACGAGCGGGGGGAAGAGGGGAGGGGGACGAGCATGGGGAAGTGGGGAGGGCGCCGAGCGGGGAGGGGGACGAGCGGGGGGAAGAAGGGAGGGGGACGAGCGGGGGGAGGAGGGGAGGGGGACGAGCGGGGGGAAGTCGGGAGGGGGGACAAGCGCAGGAAGTGGGGAGGGGGACGAGCGGGGGGAAGAGGGGAGGGGGGACGAGCGGGGGGAAGAGGGGAGGGGGACGAGCGGGGGGAAGAGGGGACGAGCGGGGGGGAAGAGGGGACGGGGACGAGAGGGGTGAAGAGGGGAGGGGGACGAGCGGGTGGGGGAGAGGGGACGAGCGGGGGGGAAGAGGGGACGGGGACGAGCGGGGGGGGAAGAGGGGACGAGCGGGGGGGGAAGAGGGGACGGGGACGAGAGGGGTGAAGAGGGGAGGGGGACGAGCGGGTGGGGGAGAGGGGACGAGCGGGGGGGGAGAGGGGACGAGCGGGGGGGGAGAGGGGACGAGCGGGGGGGGAAGAGGGGACGGGGACGAGAGGGGACAAGAGGGGAGGGGGACGAGCGGGGGGGGAAGTGGGGAGAGCGCCGAGCGGGGACGAGCGGGGGGAAGAAGGGAGGGGGACGAGCGGGGGGAGGAAGGGAGGGGGACGAGCGGGGGTAGCGGGCAAGCGGGGGGTGGCGGGCAAGCGGGGGGAGGAGGGGAGGGGGTCGAGCGGGGGGGAAGTGGGGAGGGAGACGAGCGGGGGGAATTGGGGATGGGTACGAGCGAGGGGAGAGGGACAAGAGGGGGAAGAGGGGTGGGGGACGAGCTGGGGGAAGAGGGGTGGGGGACGAGCTGGGGGAAGAGGGGTGGGGGACGAGCATGGGGAAGTGGGGAGGGCGCCGAGCGGGGACGAGAGGGGAGGGGGACGAGAGGGGAGGGGGACGAGCGGGGGGAAGAAGGGAGGGGGGACGAGCGGGGGAGGAAGTGGGGAGGGGGACGAGCGGGGGGAAGAGGGGAGGGGGACGAGCGGGGGGAAGAGGGGAGGGGGACGAGCGGGGGGGAAGAGGGGAGGGGGACGAGCGGGGGGGAAGAGGGGAGGGGGCACGAGCGGGGGGGGAAGTGGGAGGGAGACGAGCGGGGGGAAGAGGGGTGGGGGACGAGCATGGGGAAGTGGGGAGGGCGCCGAGCGGGGACGAGAGGGGAGGGGGACGAGAGGGGAGGGGGACGAGCGGGGGGAAGAAGGGAGGGGGACGAGCGGGGGAGGAAGTGGGGAGGGGGACGAGCGGGGGAGGAAGTGGGGAGGGGGGACGAGCGGGGGGAAGAGGGGAGGGGGACGAGCGGGGGGAAGAGGGGAGGGGGACGAGCGGGGGGAAGAGGGGAGGGGGACGAGCGGGGGGAAGAGGGGAGGGGGACGAGCGGGGGGAAGAGGGGAGGGGGGACGAGCGGGGGGAAGAGGGGGGGGGGCGAGCGGGGGGGAAGAGGGGAGGGGGACGAGCGGGGGGAAGAGGGGAGGGGGACGAGCATGGGGAAGTGGGGAGGGCGCCGAGCGGAGAGGGGGACGAGCGGGGGGAAGAAGGGAGGGGGACGAGCGGGGGGAAGTCGGGAGGGGGGACAAGCGCAGGAAGTGGGGAGGGGGACGAGCGGGGGGAAGAGGGGAGGGGGATGAGCGGGGGGGAAGAGGGGACGAGCGGGGGGGAAGAGGGGACGGGGACGAGAGGGGTGAAGAGGGGAGGGGGACGAGCGGGTGGGGGAGAGGGGACGAGCGGGGGGGAAGAGGGGACGGGGACGAGCGGGGGGGAAGAGGGGACGAGCGGGGGGGGAAGAGGGGACGGGGACGAGAGGGGTGAAGAGGGGAGGGGGACGAGCGGGTGGGGGAGAGGGGACGAGCGGGGGGGGGAGAGGGGACGAGCGGGGGGGAGAGGGGACGAGCGGGGGGGAAGAGGGGACGGGGACGAGAGGGGGGAGGAGGGGAGGGGGACGAGCGGGGGGGAAGTCGGGAGGGGGACAAGCGCAGGAAGTGGGGAGGGGGACGAGCGGGGGGAAGAGGGGAGGGGGACGAGCGGGGGGAAGAGGGGACGAGCGGGGGGGGAAGAGGGGACGGGGACGAGAGGGGTGAAGAGGGGAGGGGGACGAGCGGGTGGGGGAGAGGGGACGAGCGGGGGGGGAGAGGGGACGAGCGGGGGGGAAGAGGGGACGGGGACGAGCGGGGGGGAAGAGGGGACGAGCGGGGGGGAAGAAGGGAGTGGGACGAGCGGGGGAGGAAGTGGGGAGGGGGACGAGCGGGGGAGGAAGTGGGGGAGGGGGACGAGCGGGGGGAAGAGGGGAGGGGGACGAGCGGGGGGGACGAGCGGGGGGAAGAGGGGAGGGGGACGAGCATGGGGAAGTGGGGAGGGCGCCGAGCGGGGAGGGGGACGAGCGGGGGGAAGAAGGGAGGGGGACGAGCGGGGGGAGGAGGGGAGGGGGACGAGCGGGGGGAAGTCGGGAGGGGGACAAGCGCAGGAAGTGGGGAGGGGGACGAGCGGGGGGGAAGAGGGGAGGGGGACGAGCGGGGGGAAGAGGGGAGGGGGACGAGCGGGGGGAAGAGGGGACGAGCGGGGGGGAAGAGGGGACGGGGACGAGAGGGGTGAAGAGGGGAGGGGGACGAGCGGGGTGGGGGAGAGGGGACGAGCGGGGGGGAAGAGGGGACGGGGACGAGCGGGGGGGGAAGAGGGGACGAGCGGGGGGGAAGAGGGGACGGGGACGAGAGGGGTGAAGAGGGGAGGGGGACGAGCGGGTGGGGGAGAGGGGACGAGCGGGGGGGGAGAGGGGACGAGCGGGGGGGGAGAGGGGACGAGCGGGGGGGAAGAGGGGACGGGGACGAGAGGGGACAAGAGGGGAGGGGGACGAGCGGGGGGGAAGTGGGGAGAGCGCCGAGCGGGGACGAGCGGGGGGAAGAAGGGAGGGGGACGAGCGGGGGGAGGAAGGGAGGGGGACGAGCGGGGGTAGCGGGCAAGCGGGGGGTAGCGGGGAAGCGGGGGGGTGGCGGGCAAGCGGGGGGGAGGAGGGGAGGGGGTCGAGCGGGGGGGAAAGTGGGGAGGGAGACGAGCGGGGGGAATTGGGGATGGGTACGAGCGAGGGGAGAGGGACAAGAGGGGGAAGAGGGGTGGGGGACGAGCTGGGGGAAGAGGGGTGGGGGACGAGCTGGGGGAAGAGGGGTGGGGGACGAGCATGGGGAAGTGGGGAGGGCGCCGAGCGGGGGGACGAGAGGGGAGGGGGACGAGAGGGGAGGGGGACGAGCGGGGGGGAAGAAGGGAGGGGGACGAGCGGGGGAGGAAGTGGGGAGGGGGACGAGCGGGGGGAAGAGGGGAGGGGGACGAGCGGGGGGGAAGAGGGGAGGGGGGACGAGCGGGGGGGAAGAGGGGAGGGGGACGAGCGGGGGGGAAGAGGGGAGGGGCACGAGCGGGGGGGGGAAGTGGGAGGGAGACGAGCGGGGGGAAGAGGGGTGGGGGACGAGCATGGGGAAGTGGGGAGGGCGCCGAGCGGGGACGAGAGGGGAGGGGGACGAGAGGGGAGGGGGACGAGCGGGGGGAAGAAGGGAGGGGGACGAGCGGGGGAGGAAGTGGGGAGGGGGACGAGCGGGGGAGGAAGTGGGGAGGGGGACGAGCGGGGGGAAGAGGGGAGGGGGACGAGCGGGGGGAAGAGGGGAGGGGGACGAGCGGGGGGAAGAGGGGAGGGGGACGAGCGGGGGGAAGAGGGGAGGGGGACGAGCGGGGGGAAGAGGGGAGGGGGACGAGCGGGGGGAAGAGGGGGGGGGGCGAGCGGGGGGAAGAGGGGAGGGGGACGAGCGGGGGGAAGAGGGGAGGGGGACGAGCATGGGGAAGTGGGGAGGGCGCCGAGCGGAGAGGGGGACGAGCGGGGGGAAGAAGGGAGGGGGACGAGCGGGGGGAGGAGGGGAGGGGGACGAGCGGGGGGAAGTCGGGAGGGGGACAAGCGCAGGAAGTGGGGAGGGGGACGAGCGGGGGGAAGAGGGGAGGGGGATGAGCGGGGGGAAGAGGGGACGAGCGGGGGGGAAGAGGGGACGGGGACGAGAGGGGTGAAGAGGGGAGGGGGACGAGCGGGTGGGGGAGAGGGGACGAGCGGGGGGGAAGAGGGGACGGGGACGAGCGGGGGGGAAGAGGGGACGAGCGGGGGGGAAGAGGGGACGGGGACGAGAGGGGTGAAGAGGGGAGGGGGACGAGCGGGTGGGGGAGAGGGGACGAGCGGGGGGGGAGAGGGGACGAGCGGGGGGGAGAGGGGACGAGCGGGGGGGAAGAGGGGACGGGGACGAGAGGGGGAGGAGGGGAGGGGGACGAGCGGGGGGAAGTCGGGAGGGGGACAAGCGCAGGAAGTGGGGAGGGGGACGAGCGGGGGGAAGAGGGGAGGGGGACGAGCGGGGGGAAGAGGGGACGAGCGGGGGGGAAGAGGGGACGGGGACGAGAGGGGTGAAGAGGGGAGGGGGACGAGCGGGTGGGGGAGAGGGGACGAGCGGGGGGGGAGAGGGGACGAGCGGGGGGGAAGAGGGGACGGGGACGAGCGGGGGGGAAGAGGGGACGAGCGGGGGGGAAGAGGGGAGGGGGACGAGCGGGGGGGAAGTGGGGGAGAGCGCCGAGCGGGGACGAGCGGGGGGAAGAAGGGAGGGGGACGAGCGGGGGGGAAGAGGGGAGGGGCACGAGCGGGGGGGGGAAGTGGGGAGGGAGACGAGCGGGGGGAAGAGGGGGTGGGGGACGAGCATGGGGAAGTGGGGAGGGCGCCGAGCGGGGACGAGAGGGGAGGGGGACGAGAGGGGAGGGGGACGAGCGGGGGGAAGAAGGGAGGGGGACGAGCGGGGGAGGAAGTGGGGAGGGGGACGAGCGGGGGAGGAAGTGGGGAGGGGGACGAGCGGGGGGAAGAGGGGAGGGGGACGAGCGGGGGGACGAGCGGGGGGAAGAGGGGAGGGGGACGAGCATGGGGAAGTGGGGAGGGCGCCGAGCGGGGAGGGGGACGAGCGGGGGGGAAGAAGGGAGGGGGACGAGCGGGGGGAGGAGGGGAGGGGGACGAGCGGGGGGAAGTCGGGAGGGGGACAAGCGCAGGAAGTGGGGAGGGGACGAGCGGGGGGAAGAGGGGAGGGGGGACGAGCGGGGGGAAGAGGGGAGGGGGACGAGCGGGGGGAAGAGGGGACGAGCGGGGGGGAAGAGGGGACGGGGACGAGAGGGGTGAAGAGGGGAGGGGGACGAGCGGGTGGGGGAGAGGGGATGAGCGGGGGGGAAGAGGGGACGGGGACGAGCGGGGGGGAAGAGGGGACGAGCGGGGGGGAAGAGGGGACGGGGACGAGAGGGGTGAAGAGGGGAGGGGGACGAGCGGGTGGGGGAGAGGGGACGAGCGGGGGGGGAGAGGGGACGAGCGGGGGGGGAGAGGGGACGAGCGGGGGGGGAGAGGGGACGGGGACGAGAGGGGACAAGAGGGGAGGGGGACGAGCGGGGGGGAAGTGGGGAGAGCGCCGAGCGGGGACGAGCGGGGGGAAGAAGGGAGGGGGACGAGCGGGGGGAGGAAGGGAGGGGGACGAGCGGGGGGTAGCGGGCAAGCGGGGGGTAGCGGGGAAGCGGGGGGTGGCGGGCAAGCGGGGGGAGGAGGGGAGGGGGTCGAGCGGGGGGGGAAGTGGGGAGGGAGACGAGCGGGGGGAATTGGGGATGGGTACGAGCGAGGGGAGAGGGACAAGAGGGGGAAGAGGGGTGGGGGACGAGCTGGGGGAAGAGGGGTGGGGGACGAGCTGGGGGAAGAGGGGTGGGGGACGAGCATGGGGAAGTGGGGGAGGGCGCCGAGCGGGGACGAGAGGGGAGGGGGACGAGAGGGGAGGGGGACGAGCGGGGGGAAGAAGGGAGGGGGACGAGCGGGGGAGGAAGTGGGGAGGGGGACGAGCGGGGGGAAGAGGGGAGGGGGACGAGCGGGGGGAAGAGGGGAGGGGGACGAGCGGGGGGAAGAGGGGAGGGGGACGAGCGGGGGGAAGAGGGGAGGGGGACGAGCGGGGGAAGAGGGGAGGGGGACGAGCGGGGGGAAGAGGGGAGGGGGACGAGCATGGGGAAGTGGGGGAGGGCGCCGAGCGGGGACGAGAGGGGGAGGGGGACGAGCGGGGGGAAGAGGGGAGGGGGACGAGCGGGGGGGAAGAAGGGAGGGGGACGAGCGGGGGGAGGAGGGGAGGTGGACGAGCGGGGGGAAGAGGGGACGAGCGGGGGGGAAGAGGGGACGGGGACGAGAGGGGTGAAGAGGGGAGGGGGACGAGCGGGTGGGGGAGAGGGGACGAGCGGGGGGGAAGAGGGGACGGGGACGAGCGGGGGGGAAGAGGGGACGAGCGGGGGGGAAGAGGGGACGGGGACGAGAGGGGTGAAGAGGGGAGGGGGACGAGCGGGTGGGGGAGAGGGGACGAGCGGGGGGGGGGAGAGGGGACGAGCGGGGGGGGGAGAGGGGACGAGCGGGGGGGGAAGAGGGGACGGGGACGAGAGGGGACAAGAGGGGAGGGGGACGAGCGGGGGGGAAGTGGGGAGAGCGCCGAGCGGGGACGAGCGGGGGGGAAGAAGGGAGGGGGGACGAGCGGGGGGAGGAAGGGAGGGGGACGAGCGGGGGGTAGCGGGCAAGCGGGGGGTAGCGGGGAAGCGGGGGGTGGCGGGCAAGCGGGGGGGAGGAGGGGAGGGGGTCGAGCGGGGGGGAAGTGGGGAGGGAGACGAGCGGGGGGAATTGGGGATGGGTACGAGCGAGGGGAGAGGGACAAGAGGGGGAAGAGGGGTGGGGGGACGAGCTGGGGGAAGAGGGGTGGGGGGACGAGCTGGGGGAAGAGGGGTGGGGGACGAGCATGGGGAAGTGGGGAGGGCGCCGAGCGGGGACGAGAGGGGAGGGGGACGAGAGGGGAGGGGGACGAGCGGGGGGAAGAAGGGAGGGGGACGAGCGGGGGAGGAAGTGGGGAGGGGGACGAGCGGGGGGAAGAGGGGAGGGGGACGAGCGGGGGGAAGAGGGGAGGGGGACGAGCGGGGGAAGAGGGGAGGGGGACGAGCGGGGGGAAGAGGGGAGGGGGACGAGCGGGGGGAAGAGGGGAGGGGGACGAGCGGGGGGGAAGAGGGGAGGGGGACGAGCATGGGGAAGTGGGGAGGGGCGCCGAGCGGGGACGAGAGGGGAGGGGGACGAGCGGGGGGAAGAGGGGAGGGGGACGAGCGGGGGGAAGAAGGGAGGGGGACGAGCGGGGGGGAGGAGGGGGAGGTGGACGAGCGGGGGGAAGTCGGGAGGGGGACAAGCGCAGGAAGTGGGGAGGGGGACGAGCGGGGGGGAAGAGGGGAGGGGGGACGAGCGGGGGGAAGAGGGAGGGGGACGAGCGGGGGGAAGAGGGGAGGGGGACGAGCGGGGGGGAAGAGGGGACGAGCGGGGGGGAAGAGGGGAGGGGGACGAGCGGGTGGGGGAGAGGGGACGAGCGTGGGGGGGAGAGGGGACGAGCGGGGGGGAAGCGGGGAGAGCGCCGAGCGGGGACGAGCGGGGGGAAGAAGGGAGGGGGACGAGCGGGGGAGGAAGTGTGGAGGGGGACGAGCGGGGGTAGCGGGCAAGCGGGGGGTAGCGGGCAAGCGGGGGGTGGCGGGCAAGCGGGGGGGTGGAGGGCAAGCGGGGGGGTGGAGGGGAGGGGGTCGAGCGGGGGGGGAAGTGGGGAGGAGGACGAGCGGGGGGAGGTGGACGAGCGGGGGGAAGAGGGGAGGGGCACGAGCGGGGGGGGGGAAGTGGGGAGGAAGACGAGCGGGGCGAATTGGGGATGGGTACGAGCGAGGGGAGAGGGACAAGAGGGGTGGGGGACGAGCGGGAGGAAGAGGGGAGAGGGACGAGCGGGGGGAGGGGCACGAGCCGGGGGGGGGGGAAGTGGGGAGGGAGACGAGCGGGGGGAATTGGGGATGGGTACGAGCGAGGGGAGAGGGACAAGAGGGGGAAGAGGGGTGGGGGACGAGCGGGGGGAAGAGGGGAGGGGGATGAGCGGGGGGGGGGAG